>NC_061119.1:36788474-36826959 GCF_002878395.1 Capsicum annuum | reverse complement strand
TGTATTTCATAATCAAACGGGGCTAATTGAGCTTGCCATCGTGCAAATATTAATTTAGAAGCATCATGTTTGAAGTATTTATTAAACATAAATTTGACAGATTGAGCATCAGTACGAATTATAAATTTTTGGTTATACAAATCATCTTGAAATTTTAAAATGCATTTTACAATAGTTAACATTTCATGGGCTACCGTGGCGTATTTTTTCTGATTTTTCGTCTATTTCCCAGAATAAAATCGGATCAAACATTCGGTATATTATATTATATTATATTATAGTAAAATTGAAACTTAAACCTAATGGATCTAAATTCTAACCTAAAGTTCAGCCCTAATTAACCCTATACAGTAAAGTACTTACTACTAGTAACTATTAAAGTTATTATTTATTCAAGTATAAAAGGTCAAAACTCATAACCTGTTCATTGCTTTGGTTTGCTTTGCCGACTCAAATCAAAAGTACTCAACAGTAATCAAAGCTTTAAAGAGATTTAGCACTAGTATTTCTGTTGTCATTGTCACTGTGAAAAGAAAAGAATGTTCTATTCTGTTTTGTTTTCTGGTTTTGAGACTCATTTAAGTAGGAATTGTGGATGTTCGATAAATCGTCCGATAATCGCCTGATAATTGTTTATCCATTACCGAACCAATCGATATCTTATTGGCTGGCCAGTGAATTTGTATATTTTAAAACTGATAATCATTAAGCCAAACCGTTAAGTGTAATGATCCATCCGATCCGTCCGATAAGCAACCCTAGATATAAATACAGAGAAGAGTCTTGATCAGGAGGCTGATTATTCATTTTCAGATTTGATATTATTACTCAATGAAAATCCCCCTCCCCCCCTCTTCATATATCGTCGATGCACAAACATGACATTATTTCTCATGAAATTAATCACCCACCTGCCCTTTTCATATATTGCCGATACACAAGTAATAAAAAGATAATCAAATTATTATTTACTTGTTAGTTTAAAAAATTAATTATCTATAATATTTTATTCTAGATCTTATTTTTATCATTATCTTATTTTTACCGTTGTTAATATAGAGTAATTTTTTTGTATGGTATATAATATCAATTACTTTAATACTTTCAAATTTTTAAACATTATAAATAGTTTATATTTTATTAGCGAATAACTCAATGAAAAAATTTATCTCAATTATTGTAGATGTATTCTAAAATAAAATTTTCAAAATCAATATTACCTTTTTACAAATGTATTTAAACACGAATTG
Source organism: Capsicum annuum (assembly GCF_002878395.1). NCBI lineage: Eukaryota > Viridiplantae > Streptophyta > Magnoliopsida > Solanales > Solanaceae > Capsicum > Capsicum annuum. The sequence continues at coordinate 36,825,709 of NC_061119.1, read as the reverse complement.
TATAATTTTCTATGAAAGAATTTGCACATGTATAGTATCTTCATCATCATTTTCAGAAATTTAATTCTCATTTTTTATATAAAATTAAAATTTGAACTATAATATTGAACTATCTTTAGCAAGTCACCAAAAGAATGACACGTTTATCTATTAAGTAAAAATAATTATAAAGTGATAATTTCATCCATAAAGAAATGATTTATAGACACACAAACATGTATAACTATTTATGCCACAAATTTTTAAAGTCTTCTTATATTTAAAATACGTACCTATTTAAAACATTTCACATAAATTGGGAAGGAGGGAGTAAAACTTATAGGGAATAATTTATTAAAATTTAAATTATATCAATGAAAATAAATTTTGAAGATAAAAAGTTGAGTTTAAACTCTAATTCAAACCTAAAATACGCCGAAAATAAAAAAAAACACAAAAATCAAATAGAAAAATTTAGTAAATGGAGTAATATTTGTACTTTTTCTATACTCTAGAATCCTCATTTGCTTCCATTGCAGTGACAAAGCATCTGGCCTTTGATTTCTCTGAGTCTTCATTTGTTTATATCACAATGACGAATTAATTAGCCTAGAGTTCTCCATCCGATTTGTTTCTCACTATTCAAAGCTAATTTCAAGAATTTGTAGTCCACCAATTAGCTTCCTGGCATTTGAATTTAGTATTTTAATTTTTTAGATAAATTTGTTTATTAATAAAGAGATCTGAAAGCCTCTTTTAATCTCTCTTTAATATTATTTGGTGGATGTTGCTGAAGTTTCGAGCTTGATGCAGCTGAGAATTGAAAAATGATCTTAAGTTATCCAAGATTTGGTGCTCTATTTTGATTCTTCCGATATCTTCTTGTTCCTTTCTATTACTGTATTGCTGAAGTCATGAGAGACATTGTATATTTTTTTGGTGCATTATGCTTGTAAATGTTGTTGTTTGTTGGTACTTTGATTGTCTTATTATTTTTTCATCTTGATTTATTTTTTTTATGTTGTTGATTTTTGTATGTCTTCGTCCTCAGTTTGTTATTAAAGTCTCTTTTTTGGCTTACTTGTGGAGTCATCTTCTGCCGTATATTTTTTGTTCATCTTATTTTTGTAAAGTTGAATGAGCATCCAAGGTTACTAATATCATTCAATATGCAATTTAATAGGTGAATAGATATATAACTGAGAGCAGCTCATTTTCGAAGAATATAACCTTTGTAATGTTATTAAAGTCATTTGATATCTCCTCTGTTGTGTTAGCTACTTCTTTATCACTGTTAGACTTTCAAAATGTGTTATGATTATCGAACCTGCATAGTATAACAAAAAGTTAGTTCAAAAAGATTCCTATACTCTCCCCCTAAAAGGTTTGAACATTAGGGATTCATTATCTTACCAGGTACCTATTTCAGTGCTTTCTCATTTATTTTTATTGCATATTTCTTTCATCCAATTTTGATACAGTAGAATGAACGCCCAAAGATACATCAGTTAAGAATCTTCTGTAGATTGAAAAAACATATTATAGCTGTTTTTGACTTTGGTTACTTGCGATAAGACTTATCTTTTAGCACAAAATGAGTAATTACTAACTCGAAGCAGTAGTAGTATTAGTAAATATTTTTCGAATAACTAAATTTAGTTATGATTTCTTATTTGAAAGATTTGAGCAACTCACCAAAATAACTTGTATGATATTTTGATGTAGCATTGATGGATCTCTAATTTTCACTTTACATACTGAATGTATCTGAATCAGTAATCTAATTCATTGGAGAATTTCTACGCTCCTGCAAAGGGTTTGAACATAAGGTATTTATTATCTTCTCGGGTACTTATTTTAGGAGTTTCTCATTTGTCTTATATTTCTTTCCTCTGATTTCCAACAACCCGTTCTCTATTACCTCGACCTCTGTTTCTAGTACCTGCAGTATTATGAGTAGACTGAATAGGTACAAAACTCCTTGCAGGCTGAGGATAATACCTGATGTAATTATCCCATTGGCCATACCAAAAGCACTCTTCAGTTAAAACATGACACCGACCCATATGTGATTTGCCACAAGTCTGGCAGGATGGAGTAGTGGCATATATCTAGCCAGAATTATGATATCCATAAGATATTGAAGACCCTGATTACCCTGTCTAGGAGGTGGCTTGTATACTGACTGTGAAACTAAATTAGTCCATGTCTGATGGCCCTACTATTATCCCTGATTTCCTGCATTGCGATTTGCACTTAAGTCACCACTAAAATATCCACCCATCTTAGCCTTCTTATGAACCTCATAAGCTGCTCGCTTCGCACAACCCTTATCCTCAATTTTTCTAGCAAGATCCGCTATCTCATAATAGGTCAAGACTTTTATTTATGGGGCTACTGTATTATAAAGACAAGAAACCAGCCCATTAACAAACATCTGGACTTGAGTTGCTTCTGTGGACACCAAATACGAAGCATATCAAGTCAATTTGTAGAATTTGGTATTTTAAATCGACACATCTATATCTAGAGTCTGGACTAGTTTCTCAAACTAATCTGTATATTTTTGCTTCTGACTATCAAGAAGAAACTTATCCATGAAGAACTTACTGAACTCAACTTATGTTAGTGGTTCTGATCCTGCAAGCCTACCTAGAAATAATATATAATTTTTAGCCATTTCCTCTAAATTTTAAGATACAAGCTCCACAACCCACTCACTAGAACATTCTAGAACAACAGTTCCTTGAATATACAATCCAAAAAGCTCTGAGGACCAGTTGAAATGTCTAAACCTGTGAATTTTAGTGACTTCAACTTTAGGAACTCCTTCAAAGATACCTCCTTGTTTCCAAACTTGTAAGTCTGATCAGGTGCCCGGAACTATGGCTGAGACTGTATAGAATTACGCTGACCAACTATTTTCTGTCTATCCAGTCGGTCGACTAAGCCCTCTATGGCTCTTCTAGCCTTATGAAATGGTGGATGTGGACTATCATTTCTTTCTGGAGTGGGCTTTCTTGAATTTCTTGGAGTGGCAATGCGATTCCCTACAGTATCACCACTACCCCTACCTCGGGCCTTTCTGTAGGCTTTGTCTCTTTCCCTACCATTAGTTTCTCTACGAACCATTTGATTAACAAAACAAATATAGTGAGATTCACATAATTGGTCCTAAATATCATACACGCAAGGAGGAATGAGAAAGAAAATTAAGACACATCCTATCATGCTCTTACAGAATCACAATTATAGAAATGGTCGGCAACATAATCATAATAAAGATTATACTACTATCGTGTGCTCTAATAGTTAAATAAATAACCTAGTATCTGATACCAATTTTGTCACGATCCAAAATAGGATCATGATCGGCGCTAAGGAAGTTAGGACTCCAAAGCAAGCCTTGTCAAAATTCTACAGAAAATTGAATAGAGTTTTCTCTATTTTTGGGCCTATCAAAGATACATCAGTTAAGAATCTTCTGCAGATTGAAAAAACATATTATAGCTGTTTTTGACTTTGGTTACTTGCGATAAGACTTATCTTTTAGCACGAAATGAGTAATTACTAACTCGAAGCAGAAGTAGTATTAGTAAATATTTTTCTAATAACTAAATTTAGTTATGATTTCTTATTTGAAAGATTTGAGCAACTCACCAAAATAACTTGAATGATATTTTGACGTAGCATTGATAGATCTCTAATTTTCACATTACATACTGAATGTATCTAAATCAGTAATCTAATTCATTGGAGAATTTCTACGCTCCTGTAAAGGGTTTGAACATAAGGTATTCATTATCTTCTCGGGTACTTATTTTAGGAGTTTCTCATTTGTCTTATATTTCTTTCCTCTGTATTTCCTAGAAGTTGCCAAGGTTACCTCAAGTACGAAAGAAGACTTCATTATTGATTTGTCACATGATACTATGCCAATATCGATACCCCCATATGTATGGCACCAACAAAGTTGAAGGAGCTCATATAAAAGGTACAGGACTTGCGACATAAGGATTTCATTAGATCAAAAGTTTCACCTTGGTGTGCACCAATATTATTTGTAAAGAAGAAGAATGGGTCTCTAAGAATGTGTATTGATTGCAGGCAGTTGAATAAGGTAATGATTCATAATAAGTATCTGTTGCCCCATATAGAGGACCTACTTGACCAGTTATAAGGGGTTGTTCATTTTTTGAAGAATGATCTTAGATCTGGCTATTATCAGCTTTGAATCAAGGAGGGATATTTCCAAGACAATATTTAGAACTCGATATGGGCATTATGAGTTTCTTGTGATTCCTTTTGGGTTAACCAATGGTCCAGCTACATTGATAGAGTTGATGAATAGGGTATTCAGGCCATTTCTGGACAAATTTGTGATATTATTTAGTAATGATATTCTGATTTATTCTCGTAGCCAGGAAAAATATGAGAATCACATGATAACTGTATTGTATACACTTTGGAAACATAAGCTCTATGTTAAGTTCTCAAAGTACAAATTTTGTCTTAACTCAGTATTCTTTTTAGGGTATATTTTCTCTAATGATGGTATCACAATGGATTCTAAAAAGATAGAAGCAGTGTTGAAATAGCCTAGACCTACTTCACCTACAGATATTTGCAGCATTATAGGTTTGGCAAATTACTATAGGCATTTTGTTTAGGATTTTTCTAAGATAGCAGATCCATTGACCAGATTGACCTAGAAAAATATGAAGTTCTAGTAGATGGAAGAATGTGAGAAGAGCTTTCAAAAACTCAAAACATGTTTGACCACCACACTAATAATAGCCTTACCATCAGGTTCTGGAGGATTCAAGGTATTTTGTGACGCTTCAAGGTTTGGATCAGGATATGTTCTCATGCAAAATGATCATGTTATAGATTATTCTTTGAGATAGTTGAAAAAGTATGAGATGAACTATCCTACACATAATTTAGAAATGGTCGCAGTGGTATTTACTCTTAAGATTTGAAGGCATTACTTATACAGTGAAACTTGCAAGGTTTATACCGATCATAAGATCTTGAAGTACATTTTCCAGCAAAAAGATCTAAATCTCCGACAGCGTCGATGGATGGACCTACTCAAGGATTATGATTGTCCTAACTTGTATCATTTCAAAAAAAATAGTGTTCTGGTTGATGCTTTGAGCAGTAAATTTATGGTATGTTTGGCGCATATAGTTCCTGGAAATAGATAAAGAGTGGAAGATATGCATAAACTTGAAGGTAAAAGTGTCAGATTTGGTGTTGGAAAGGCAAGGGTATTGTTGTATTGTGTTCAAGCTAAATCTTCTTTAGTAGAGCGCATAAAGGTCACTCAACATGAAAATGTGCAGTTGTGCAAATATCAAGATGAGGCTCTAGCTGGGAGAAATAAAACGATGAGTGTTGATTGTGATGGTATTCTCCGACTGGGTAACCAATTATGTGTACCAAATTTAGATGGATTAAGATGATCCATTCTTGAGGAAGCTCACAACCCTAGATAATCCATTCACCCTGGCTCCACTAAAATGTATCATGACCTAAAGCAATTGTACTAATGAAAAGGTATGAAGAAAGATGTTGCTAACTTCAATTCTAGTTGTTTGACTTATCAGCAGGTCAAAGCAGAGCATCAACGACCGGCTGGATTACTATAAGGGATCAGGATTTTATATTGGAAACGGGAAAGAGTTACCATAGAATTCATAATCGAACTACCGCAAACTATTAAAAGCTATGACTTTGTATGGCCAATTATAGATCGACTTACTAAATCAGAACACTTCTTGCCAGTAAAGACTAGATATAGTGGAGTGACATATGCTCAATTATTTATGGATGAAATTGTTTGACTCCATGAAGTTCCTTTGTCTATCATTTCTAACAGAGGATCACATTTCACTTCACGCTTTTGGAGATCTTTCAAAGAGGTATTCGATACCCAAATAGATCCTAGTACTATATTTCATCCACAGATGGATGAATAAACTGAGCGTACTTTACAAATCTTAAAGGATATGTTAAGAGCTTATACTCTTGATTTTCGAGGTTGTTGGGATATTTACTTACCCATAGCCAAATTTGCTTACAATAATAGCTTTCAGTCAAGCATTCAGATGGATCTATATGAAGCCTTGTATGGTAGACGATGTCGTTCTCCTATCAGGTGGTTTGAAGTTAGAGAGGCTAAGGTTTTAGGACTAGACTTGGTACAGGAAGCTATGTACAAGGTTTAACTAATTAGACAGAGGTTGCTCATATCTCAAAGCAGAAAAAACTCCTATGCAAACTGATGAGTGAAAAATTTACCACTCATTGACACCCAAATTTGTGTACATTACTATGATTAAATTATGTATATGAGACTAATTCTCCATTTGATTTCATTTTTTTCCAGCTTTTATGGTCTTGCATGGATTATGATGAAAGTGAGTAGAAATCAAGCTAAAAGGAAAGGAAAATAGATAAAAAAGAGCAATAGCAGGGAATTAGGAGGCCCTCAGGTACCACGATTGCGATTCTTAGACACAATCACGGTCAATCAATCAGGGATCAGAATACCCTTAGGTACCGTGATCGCAGAAGCACGATCATGACCCAAAGGACGCGATCATGATGGAGCAGCAAATATCCAAGGGTAGTTTTGTCAATTTACATAGTTGATCCCAATTCTCAAAAGGGAAAAACCCTTACACAATTGAGGCATCTTCCATCTAATTTACAAGTTTTGTATTAAGAGAAACACTTCCATTTTGAGAAAGAACAATTGTTGTTAATTTTTTCAAGGGATTTTAGTTATAATTTGATATTGAAGCTTTGGATTACTTTTTCTATATTATCAATGGATCCATTGGGTGCTAATTTAGGTATATCTCTTTTCTCCAATCTCATGAGTAGGTAAATATTGATCTTGGGTTTATTCTTGATTAGGGTCTTAAAGTTCATGGGTGTTAATTGTTATTCCTAATTATTAGTCATTTATGTTGGGTTTTACTATTACTCTTTGATTGAATTGATAACTCTGGGTGAAAACCCCAATTAACTTGGATCCCATATCATCCTTGAAAGAGGGGTGTGGGGGATGAGTAGTAGTGAACAACTATTAGATACTAGTTATTTCCTTAGCATTATCTTAGAAATAATAATATTTTTTGATGTAGCTAGATTGATTAGCATCATCCTAGAAATAGGGATGCTTAGTTGAGGTGTGGATTGGTGAAGTTGGTACCCATGAGGTATTCAAAAAAAAACCATGGGTGAAAATTTGATGTGCGGTTGAAAGACTCACACTAAGAGTTAAAATCTACCCTACACAAATGTTTGATGAATAAATGGACTAACCCTCAATCACCCCTGCATGTATGACCCCTAGGATAAGTATAACCCCAAGACGCTTCTCTTATTGGATTTTAATCTATGATTGTTGCTCTCAAATAGTGTCACTAGTTAATTTTGTTCAAACCAACATTTTAAATTATACCCCCAATTTTAATTTATGAATAGATTTAAGTTACATTGCGGCTCAACACTTAGTGACTTTCAACATACATAGGATTCGAAGGCTAAATTACACTCCTCGAGGATTCAACCCCAACCTAATTTGGGTTACTAGATTGACAACGATTACCTTGATATAAAATAATGGAGTAAGTTGAGCGTTATAAAAAATGACACCGTTGTCAGGGAGTGAAACTTAGTTTTTACTTGTGTGGTGTTGCTAGTAACTAGGGGTTAACCCATAGTGTTTGTTATTTACATTGTTTGTTGTTTATATTTCTTTTATAGGTGAGTTCAATAGTGTCCACAACACAATGAGTGAACATGGAAGCAATATCAGCACCTTTAATGGACCCCTTGATGATGAGGATCATCTACATGATGCAGGGCGTGCTAGTGCCATCCGCATCCCATTGAATAAAGGGAATGGGGTATTTCACGTCACGAGTTTGATGTTGCACGTGCTACAAATAAAAGGTCTCTTTGGGGGTCAAGCTCATGAAGACCCATATCTACATTTTAAAATTTTTGTTGAGGTGTGTGCCCTATTTGACATTGCTCATATCACGCAAGAGTCCATACGATTACGCCTCTTCTCATTCTCTCTAATGGGTAAGGTACTATTGTGGTTGAGGTCTCTACCCATTGGGTCTATCACATCATGGGTTGAACTTACTGATGCTTTCTTATATCTATATTTCCCAGCATCAAAGATGTTGCAGTTGCGAGATGAAATAACAAATTTTTGTCAACTCAATGGAGAGCCTCTATATGACGTTTTGGGCAAACTAATGAAAAGCTTTTGCAATTCCCTAACCAAAAGTGCCGGAGAAGATGCTCTTCCAATATTCTATAGGGCGTTGGTCCAACCAAACATGACTGTGGTGGACAATGTGGTCGGTGGTTCACTTGTGAGGTTGTCATATAGAGTAGATTCAAATTTTCTTAAGCAAATCACATAGAAAAATAGGATATGGCATACTATGGACACTGAAGTAGCTATGGGATCTCCTGATGCCTCAAGTTTGAACAAAGAGGAAAGAAAGAAAGAAGAAGAGAGGGAAGAAAATATGACAAGATGGTGACACAATTAGAGCTCCTTACAAAACATGTGATGAGTGCACCCGTAAAAGTGGTCAATGTCGTGGTCTCTAAAGGACATGATGAATATAGAGAAAAGGACCTTGATAAGGAAATAAAATACTTGGCAAATAATTTAAGGGGTCTCCACCCGACCTATCAACAACAAGGTAGGAACCAAGGCTAGAACGATTATGTTTGAGATAGGGAATGGTATGATAGAGATAGAGATCGTGATTGGCAGGATAAATAAAGGGAGTATGATAGATATATATCTCCCCCCCCCATGACTGAGTAAAAAGCAAGGTGTCGAATCCCATGGATCTTGAAAAGTTCAATACGGAGGATGTGCTTGCTAGAATTTTAATGTGAGTGAAAGGGACAGACAAGATGGTCCAAGAACTAAAAGTGGACTTTTCTCAAATCAACCAAACGGTTGTATAGAATTCGGCCTCAATCAAGCAATTGGATACCCAAATTGGCCAAATCTCAACCACACTTAATGCTAGACCTAAAGGTGGCCTTCCTTGTGAACCACTCTAAATCCAAAAAATGATGCCCATGTCTTGGCAATCATCACTAGAAGTGGCAAGAACCTTAGTGATCATGTATCTAAGGGTGAGAAAGAGACTAATAATGAACAAGAAAATGTGAAGAAGAAATGTATGAGTGAATCAAATAATGAGACTCCAAAGTCTTAAGAAGAGAATGATGAAGAACCAATGCTAATTGAAGAGATGGTTGACGAGGAGGGAACTCCTAAAGTAGTTAAAGGTGATGAACAAAAGATAAATGAACGGCAATGTGACCACTTTTCTCCAATAAAAATCCCTCTTCCATTCCCACAAAGACTCAAGAAAAAGGAGAAGAATGTAAAGTTCAAGAAGTTTCTCCAAGCTTAGAAATCTTTTAATCAATATCCCATTGCTAGAAGTAATTCAAGAATATTTTGGATTCTAAGCTAATAAAGACATTAATGTCCAAGAAATGCCTTGTAGATTGGTAAACCGTTAAAGTGACCCATGGTTGTAACTCTATCATTACTAGTGCTACAATAGAAAAGAAAGAAGACTCAGGAGCCTTCACAATCCCGTGCACCATTGGAACACACAAATTTGAAAAAGCATTGTGTGACCTTGGTGCAAGCATAAATTTGATGACATATGAAATATATTAAAGACTTGGTTTGGGCACACCTGATCCTACAACAATAAGGTTCTTGGTGGTAGATTTCTCTATTAAGAAACTTGTTGGAGTCTTGTATGATTTCTTGGTGAAGGTCAATCGTTTCATTTTTCCGGCAGACTTTGTTGTCCTCGATTGTAAAATTGACCAAGAAATATCCATTATTATTGGGAGACCCTTTTTAGCAACTGGGAGAGTAATTGGTGATATGGATCAAGGTGAAATGAAATTTTGGGTACAAAATAATGAAGTTTCCTTTCGAGGGTGTAAAATTGAGAAATAACTAAAGGAACTACAAGTGATGTCCGTCGTTGATGTTGTGGACATGGTAGTGGATGACGATCCAACTTGAAGGTTGTAGAACATCATTTAGTGACATTAAATTAGGCACTGGATAGGACGAAACCCATCATGCCATGAAAGTGGCCCATATCCTTTAATCATTGATTATTAGAGTAGGTCTTGTTGGTAAGATTGATCATGCAAATTAGGTGCCAAAAAGGGTGCATTTGAATGATTTTGAGTGAAGGGAAATATGGTGGAGTTGAGTTGTGAGCTAAGAAATCATAAAAAAGGGGAGCAGAAACTGCTTTTAGTTGTCGCAATCATGATTGAATCTCGTGATTGCGATGGCATGGGGCTTGCGATCATAGGTAATTGCCAGCGATCGCGAAATGGCCAATTTTAAACATGAACCATCTCCCACAACATGATCTTATACATACATTCCATCTCAAAATACTCAAATTCAAACTATTTGTACTTATATTGTGGGCATCCTAAAGTGCATTAGCATCCCCTTTGCATCTCCTAATTTGGTATGTGCTTAAATTTTTTCTTTTATGCTTGTGTGTAGGACTTAGAACTCATGTCCTGGAATGGCCTAAAAAATGTAGTTTGCTTGATTGAGTTTTGATCTTTATTTATCTTGTGGAATATGTTGGATGTTGTTACTAGCGTGCGCATAGTTGGAGAAGTCTTAGAGTACCCAAAATTGTTCAAATTGATGTATATAGTTTGTGCATACTAGGTGTTAGGTGAAATTCCCAAAACAACTTTTTGATTAATTCCCATCAATTGAAAAGCATTCTTGAATGTTTTGATGTTATGTTCTATGTTCATAATACTCCCCACTTGTATTTGACACAAATTGGTAGGGAATTAGGCTTTGGGCGATGGCTTGACTGGTTTTGAACATGCCTCAAGTACAGTGATCGTGATCCTTAGAGTCGTAATCACAGTATCACAATCATAATCTTGTTGTCCACAATCATGATAATTGAGAGCATGTTCTGACTAGTCTCAGGTATCGCGATCGCGATAATTGATACCAGTTTGGTAGACTGGTCCAACTCTCAGATTTCACATATTAAGCCTGTCCATGGCCCATAGGTTTTTTCCTTCAGCTCAATCAAGTTGAATAACATGTTTTCTTGATAATGATCTTGTGGACTAATAATCTATGTGCGAATTATAGGTAGTCAATGGCAGGCTACGATACAAACCATTTCATGGCCCCTGAATATGAAACTACATATTATGAGGGTCTCATGAGGAAAAATTTGCAGCTTGAGAGGGGGATTGATTTGGAGAATGTGCCCAAAAATCTCCCAGCTTTCCATGAAAGGGTAGTGGCCATGGGATGGGCATACTTTGCCCTAGAACGATGTTGGGAAAATGAGCATTGGGTTAGGGAGTTCTACGTAAATTGCAGCTTAGTAAAGTTCTCTAACCCAGTGATAAGAATCAAGGGCAAAGAAGTTAATTTTGGGGTTGAGCAAATAAATGTAGTTTATGGGTTGCCGAATGTGAACATAAAGCACTTTGAAGCCAAGTATTATGCCTTCAAGAATTGGTTAGTGTAGCATCTATGCCCAGGAAGGGAGTTTTTGTGGGACACCATAAAGAATGGAATACTAATGAGTGACTTCACAACTGAAGCTAGAATCTTGTTGACCATTATTTACAGCAGGGTCTCTCCCTCTACCAACCTGATGAATTTCCTAACTATGTGTGCTCAGATGGTGGCCTGCCCCTTGTATAATATTCTGTTGAATGTTGGTCATTTTATGCTTATGAAGATTCGACATTACAAAAATAAAGGTGGTCTCATGATCATATTCCCATCTTTGATCATGGAGTTGTGTAGGAAAGCTGGGGTTGATGAGTACCTAGAGGATAGTTGATCTCTCCAAAGACTCTATTTACCAACTTAAGATCCGAGGAGAGAAAGCCCTTGGAAAGAGTAAAAAGAGAAAGGTTGAATTGGGGAGATTAGTGGAGGATGATATAGACTCTTATAGACCATCAATAGTTGGGCCTTTTGAGAAAATCTTGGGATAAATGCGCATCATAAGTGAGCTTATGTCTAAGCTACCTCAGGGGCTGAGAGAGACTTCCACCATCCTTCATTCCTACGTTGCTTAGTCTGACAATGAGAGATACCTTGAGAACCAGAAGAAGCAGGGGGACACTCTTTTAAAACTCCAGCAGGCCTACTTCTCATTAGCACAATCCTATCAGTTGCTACAGAAGTCGGATAATAAGATGCAAAATAAGGATACGAAGAGGTATACATTCTTTACTAAGATGTGGAATAAGGTGAAAGGCCTATGGAAGGTCCTGAAACCCAAAGAGAAACTTCTTTCTCCCAGGAAGATTTGAATGATGAGGGCCTAGCCAAGTGGTCAGACTCTGATGATGGCAAGGATAAGGCTGGGAGAGAGAGTAAAGACAGTTCATGAGGCGGTTATAGGGAGAACTCTTTACTCTTTTTATGCTTTTATGATTAAGTAGTGAAGTCACTGCTATCTTTTAGTTGGGGGTGTTTGTCTCCATATTCATTTGATGCTTTGCTCTGTATTATTTGGATATTTATTTGGATGTTTTTGGGTGATCTTATTTTCATTTTGGGTTGTAATATTAGGCTCCCTGAAGGTGCCTATATTTGATAGATTAATCACTTGTTTTTATTCTTAGATTTCTACTTATTTTAATAATGATATCGGATGAGCCTTTCCCTATGATAGATTGAGTGACGACATTCTTAAGGAAAAATCTTTGGGTTTTTGGGTTTGATCTATAGATGATGGGGAAGTCTGAGTACTCGTGGCATTATGGATTTGGGATTGCCCTAATGCCAATGGTGAAGTCTGACTAGCCATATGGTTTGCCCTTGTAAGAGCTAAAATGTGAGATGATGGCTTTATTTGGTGCATACAATATCCAATCTTGCACAGTGAAAATGTGAAACAAACATCCCCCTCTATCCCAAATTTTTTGTGAAAATCAAGGAAATGAACATAAATATTTTTGTAACAACTCTTTCCTCTTTTTGTGACTCCATAATCTTTAGTTGGTAGTGTGTGGAAAATAGCTCCTTGTGTCTTTAATAGGAAATGAAATTAAGCCTCCTTGAATAGTTTGCATGCCCTGTGTGGTGATCTTGGTCATTTAACTCTCATGCTTACTGGTGTCATCTAAAACTTGCCCCGTTACTCTCTCAAAGCTAATCTTGATTACACATGGTTGGGGGATACTCTTAGGCCTTCTTGGTGAACATGGAAATCCACTTTTTCCTAAAAAGCCTACCCAAACATAGATAGATTGTATCTCGAGTCACCCATTTTGAGCCTTTGAACCTTTCTTTGGCAACCACATTACAAGCCTTGAGCCTTTTGACTTTTTCCCTCTTTTGAACCCTACCCTCCTTAAACTTGAAAATGTAACTTAAGGATAAAAGCCTAAGTTGGGGGTGGTGAGCTGTGGAAGAGGTAACTTTGGGCCACAGAATTGTAAGTACGTGCCTAAGGGCTAAGCAATGAGAGCATATAACTAAGAAAAAGAAAGGACTCAACAAAGAAAAGAAATACATTAATGGTACAAATAATAGAGTTGAGAAGGAAATGCTTTCAAGAGATATGGATGAATCAAGGTAGTTAAAGTAGGAACATATGAGAGTTGGATAGAAATAAACTGACCTATGAACCAAAGGCTTAATTGAATAGTGTGTTATGTAGATTTCAAGGAGGGTGTAGTCACTTCGACCCCAAATATTTAACCTACCCTTTCCCGAGCCTACATGATAAGCTTGAAAAAGTCCTTCGAGATCTTTAACCAAGTGTCTTCAATTTAGTGGCGAGTGAAAACAAGGGTAAGCATATGGTATGATGCTTGTTTACATTGAGAAGTTCTTTGTGAGAGTGAGTGCTTGTATTTTAGTCCATTATTGTATAATAGATATTGTTGTGTGTGGGAATTTCTTTTGTGAGGAGGTATGTGGACTAGTTGAGGTGGGGTAAAGTTGTCATTTTCTAAAAATGAGGCAAAGGAGTAAAGTTGAGTCCTTATTGATAGGAAGTCACTTCTAGAAAGTTAGTGGTTGTTTCTTGGTCGTTCTTAAGAAGTATTTTGTATTCTTGAAATTATATTTGTTTTTTAAGGGGAAGTGTGTGGATAGTGTTTCCCATGCTCGTGGTCTAGTTGGTGGCGCTAATTGAGTTCAAAATCATTGTTATCATTTGGTCGAATGAATGGGCTTATAATGGAGTAGTCTCCTTTAAGGAGCAGTAGTGTTGCTTGAGGACAAGCAAAGCTTTAGTTAGGGGTGTTGTTGAGTGGAAAATTTACCACTTATTAAAGGAACAATAACTAGGAATAAGGAGGCCCTCAGGTACCGTGATTGTGATCCTCAGAGTCACAATCGCGGTTGATTAATCAGGGATTATAAGACCCTAAGGTATCACGATCACGATAAGGTGCTATGCGATCTTAGAAGCGTGATCTCTATCCAAAGAACGCGACCATAATGGAGCGACCAAATATCCAAGGGTAGTTTCATCAATTCGCGCAGCTAGTCCCGATTCTCAAATCTGCAAAACCCTTACACACTTGAGTAATCTTACAACAAATTTTGAAGTTTTGTATTGATAGAAACACTTCTATTTTGACAAAGAACAATTGTTTTTAATTTTTCCAAGGGATTTTTAGTTATAATTTGAGATTTGAATCTTTGGGATTATTTTTACTTTATTATCAATGGATCTATTGGGTGCTAATTTGGGAATATCTTTTTTCTCCAATCTCATGAGTAGCTAAATATTTATCTTGGGATTATACTTGATTAGGGTGTTAAAGTGCATATGTATTGATTGTTAGTCATAATTATTAGTCATTGATGTTGGGCTTTGCTATTACTCTTTGATTGAATTGATAATTGTGGGGGAAAACCCTAATTGACTTGGATCACATATCATCCTTAAAAGAGGGGTGTGGGTGATGAGTAGTAGTGAACAACTATTTGATACTAGTTATTTCCTTAGATTCATGTTCCAAGCTTATGCAAAGTATGTTATAGTCCCTTGGTAATTTTACAAGTGAGTTTGATGTATATTAAGGCCTCAAATAACTCCCAGCCATTAGGCGAATCAAAATATCCCTTACCGATTGAATTTTTTAGAAGAATGTTGGTTTAGTCAACTTCAAATGAGCATATCTTTTTCTCTACTTAGAATTTCCTAGTTGAAGACCCACCAAAATGTAGGAAATTGAATTATATTTCCAACGATACCAATTTCCCCAAAATCCAATACTCGGGTGAGAAGTTATGGCGCTTTTAGTGGAACGATAAGGCCAAAACAACGTTTATCCTTCTAAAGTCATTGCCACCACGTCGCGCCAAGGGGCCATTTTGCAATTGTCCTTTTCCAGTAGTGCACCAAGATTGGTACCGCATCATGCCAAACTTCTAGTTGGGGATCGTCCATTTCCAGAGACGCAACGCGATAGCACCACATCTTACCGTTGGACAAAATGGGATTGTCAGTTTTTCAGTGGTGCAACACGATAACACTGAATCACGTCGAAGGCCAAAATCGGTATGTCCAGTCCGCAATTTAATTTTCTAAGGACCGTTTGGTGTTTTCCCATAGCCCCAAATATATCCAAACACGGGATTTAAGTCCCAATAGAGCATTATTTGCTCGTTATTTCACAATTCTCTCAAAAATTAGAGTAGCACTCTTTCAAGGACAAAAACCCTACCCTTCAAAATTCAAGATCAAAACTCAAGAATTCACCATCAATTCTCACAAATTCATCAACCCAGGTATGTTAAATGTTCATCTATGGGTTCCTTTCACCCATGGAGTCCAAATATCCAATTCTAAATTCAAAGTTGGGATTTATACAAATTTTCATGATTTTAATTGTGATTTTAACCATGAATTCCGGCGAATTGTAATTCTACACCATGTTTTCATGAAATTGTCATTGTTATTCAACCCCACATGTTTTGATGATGTTATTCGCTGATTTAATTCATAATTAGTGATGTTGATGTTGAAATCATGTTATTGCTACAAGCTTTAAAATATTCCCATGCTTAGCTTACGCTATTCATATAACGTGTTTGATGAAATACCTACAAGAATGAAATTTTGATAAATGCTTTCATATTATGTCCTCCAAGTTTAGTACTATTTTACAACAATTGCTATCGAGTCCTGGGGTTATGAATACCCAAAAACTTAGCTATTTACTTAGCCTTTGTATCTTCAGAATAGTTTCAGAATATGTTATGAGCATTATCAGTTCAGCTATCATAATCAGTTAAACTTAGAACAATTTAGTATTTTGAGTCAGTTTAGTTGTGAGTATGATTTAGCACCGAGCGAGTGTAGGGATAGCGACTTTCTCATCAGATAGGTAGAGTCATTAGAAGTAGTCCCTATATGCCAGAACTACTTAGCCAGCGTAGAATATAAGGAGTCACCCATCAGTTTAGGTTTGGCTACCTCGTAGGGGTCACCCATCAATTTAGGCTTGGCACCTTTAGTCCTTTGAGATAGTACATCAGTGATCCACAAAGCTAGTGTTCGTACCCATGGAACGGTACTGAGATCCTTCCTACTGGGGTCACAAGTTGGACCTCAACCTGCTCATTGGGGCATGTCGGTTAGATGATAGCTCTCACAGTCTCTGTCCAGTAATCAACCTAGAAATTTAGTTTCAATTTTGCTTGACCATAGCATACAAATATAAGTTATTCAGTTATAAAATTTCAGTAGTTCAGTTTACAGATTATATTTAGAACATGTTTTATGCTTGGTCATACATTCTCAGTATTTACAAATTTTATGCATTCTATTCAGTACTTCATGCTATTCATTCAGTCAGTTATTACTCCTGTATATGAAAAAATGCATATCAGCTTGCCTCATTTAGCCGTCCAGTATATTCAAAGTATTTATTGCATACCTATTTCTTGCGCTATGATATATCATATCATAGGTTCGGACACTTAATTCTTGGATCGCGCTTAGACATTCTAGATTTTCAGCTGTAGCAGTGGTGAGTCCTCATATTTTGAGGACATGGTCTATTTATCTTAATTATTTCATTTGTTGAGTATTACCTATTCAGTCAGGGTTAGTTGGGGGTTTTTTCATTAGCTCCACAGCCAGCCAACAGAGGCTATTCTGACTAGTACAAACAATCAGTCAATTTTGTTATTATTTTATTAGTTTCAAACAATTGTTTCCAGCAGTTGTTTCCAGATTCATGATCCAGTATATTTTTTTTAGTAATTTTAAACCTTAAGGCTTCTATATTATTCTTCCACATATGTTACTATACTATTCAATGCTCACAGCAGGTGCCAACTCATGGGTTAGCTTGTGGTTTCTCAGGACCGTAAGCACCGTGTGGCACCCAGGGTGTACTCTCAGGGCGTTACAAACTTGGTATCAGAGCCTAAGTTTTTAAAGTATCCTAGGAAGTCTGAAAGTCGCGTCGAGTAAAGTTTTGTGCATGGGTGTGAAGCACGCCACACTTATGGACAAGAGGCTATGAGGTATTTTAGGAAAAGTTTCCTTTATTTTAGTGTTCATGTCAAGCGACTGAGCATGATATCATGTTAAACTCTTTGTCTAATCTATTCTCCCTTTCATTTATAAATCATGCCTCCTAAAAGACAAATAGAAGAAGAAATGTGAACCAGTCAGCACCTCCGCCCTTTTAGGAAGATCCCCTGAATGAGCATGTTTCCCATGCAAAGGTCAGAGGTGCATTCACTACTCTATCTCACTCTGTAGTGGCTCAAAATGCTCAGCTAACCACTGTTCTAGGCAACCCTGTTGCCAATACTGCCATAACTAGGATTCGGGACTTTACCTGAATAAATCCTCCTCTGTTTTTGGGATCCAAATCAGAAGAAGATCAGCAGAAATTATTAAACATGGTGCAAAAGATAACAGACATTATGGGGGTAACTTATAGTAAGAGTGCTGAATTGGCTGCTTACCAATTGCAGGATATAGCCCATACCTATTTTAAGTATTGAAAGGTAGATAGAGGCACAGATGCAGGGCCTATAGAATGGAAAGAGTTTGCTATAGCCTTCTTAGATAGATTCTTTCCACTGGAGCTAAGGGAAGCCAAAGTTTTAAAGTTTATCAACTTGAGGCAGGGCAACATGAGTGTGAAGGAGTATTCCCTTAAGTTTACTCAGCTAGGTAGAAACCATAAGGGTGAGTGTAGATCTTATAGTGATATTGCTTTGGGTGTGGCAAGTTAGGCCATTAGATTTGGGAGTATCGGACAGTTGCTCAGAAAGGTAGGGATTTACGCCAACAGGGCTAGTCCCATCAGTTATCAGTTCCATCCGCCTGCCCACTCAGCAGGGTACCACTTCCAGCGCTACTAGTGGTCAGCATCAGAACAGGCTCTATGAACTTTAGTCCTAGCAAGATCAGGAAAATTCTCATGATGGAGTCTCTGGTGCAAGTCTTTTATTTACATGTTTATACTTTACTAGACCCTGGAGCTTTTTTTTATCTTGTAACCCCTTATATAGCAATTGATTTTTATATTAGTGCTGAGATTTTAGCAAAACCCTTTTCAGTGTCTAGCCCAGTAGGTGTCTCTATTGTAGCTCGGTGGGTATACAAGAACTGCTTTGTTACAGTATCTCGAAAAGTTTCTTCAGTTGACCTTGTAGAGATAGAGATAATGGATTTTGATGTCATTCTAGGCATGGATTGGCTCCATTCATGTTATGCTTCAGTGGATTGTAGAAATAGAGTAGTTCATTTTTAGTTTCTAAATGAACTAGTCCTTGAATGAAGGGGTAGTACTATATCTCTTAGGGGTCAACTTATTTCGTACCTTAGGGCGAGGAAAATGATATCCAAGGGGTGTATTTATCATCCTATCTGATTTAAAGACTCAAATTCTGAGGCTCCAACTCTTGAGTCAGTTTTAGTAGTGAGGGAATTTCTAGATGTGTTCCCTGAAGATCTTCCTAGAGTTCCTCCCAAAAGGAAAATCGACTTTGGGATAGACCTTCTTCCAGATACCAGCGTATCTCTATTCAGGCATATAGAATGGCTCTAGCTGAACTCAAAAAGTTGAAAGAACAGTTGAAAGATTTCCTAGATAAGGGATTCATCAGGCCTAACATCTCCCCTTGGGGAGCACCAATCCTATTTGTGCATAAGAAAACTATTCCATTAGAATGTGTATTGATTACCGTTAGTTGAACAAAGTTACAATCAAGAAAAAATACCCACTTCCCAAGATTGATGACTTGTTCAACCAACTTCAGTGTGCCAGTTATTTTTCTAAGAGAGACCTCAGATTCGGCTAACATCAGATCAGAGTCATGAATGTGACATTCCAAAAATAGTTTTCAGAACTTGGTATGGTCACTTCAAGTTTCTAGTCATGTCCTTTGGTCTCACAAATTCCCCAGCAACCTTTATGGACTTGATGAACCGATTATTCAAGAAGTACTTGTACATGTTCGTCATAGTATTTATTGATGACATTCTTGTCTGTTATCATAATGAAAATGATCATGCAGACCATCCGAGGATAGGATTGCAGACTCTTAGAGCCCACCAGTTGTTTGATAAGTTTTGTTAGTGCAAATTTGGCTAAGATCAGTAGCTTTCCTTGGCCATATTATTTCTGGTAATAGAATTAGAGTTGATCCTCAAAAGACCAAAGCATTAAGAAACTGGCCTAAACCCATCTCTCTATCATATATCAGGAGTTTCTTATGTTTGGCTAGCTATTACCGGTGGTTTGTTGAAGGGTTTTCATCTATTGCATCTCCCATGTCCAGATTGACTCAAAAGAAAGTTAATTTTCAGTGGTCAGAATCTTATGAGAAAAGTTTTCAAGAGTTAAAGACTCGACTCACCACAACCCCAATTTTGATATTACTAGATGTTTTAGATAGGTTTGGTATGTACTTTGATGCTTCTAGAGTTAGTTTGGGGTGTGTTTTGATGCAGAGGGGTAATGTTGTGGCCTATGTCTCTAGACAACTTAAACCCCTTGAAAAGAATTACCCTTCCCATGATCTTGAGTTAGCAACTGATATTTTTGCCTAGAAAATTTGGTGGCGTTATTAGTATGGGGTGCATGTTGATGTGTTCAAAGATCACAAACGCTTGCAATATGTGTTTTCATTGAAGGATTTGAATTTGTGTCAGAGAAAATGGTTAAAATTATTGAAAGATTATGATATGAGTGCTTTGTACCACCCGAGCAAGGCCAATGTAGTGGCAGATGCCCTAAGTAGATTATCTATGGGTAGTGTTGATCATGTTGAGGATGACAAGAAGAAGTAAGTTCAAGAAGTTCCTCAGCTTGCCAGGTTAGGTATTCGTTTGGTTTATTCAGCTGAGGGTAGCGTTTGGGTTCAGAATAGTTTGGAATCTTCTTTGGTTACTAAAGTGAAAGAAAAGCAGGATAGGGATCCTAGTCTAGTAAAGTTGAAGGAGTCAGTTAGAGGTCAAAAAATAGAGATTTTCTCCCAATGGGGAGATGATGTGTTGCATAGCCAGGGTAGACTATGTGTTATTTGTTGATGATTTGAGATAGTGAATCCTTGCAGAAGTGCCTGGTGCATGTTACTCAATTCATCTAGGGGCCACAAAGATGTACCACGATCTGTGAGAAATCTATTGGTGGAGTGGGATGAAAAGGGATATCGCAGAGTTTGTAGCTAAGTGCTCCATTTGTCAGTAGGTTAAGATTGAACATTAGAAGCCCAGTGGGTCTATACAGGAGTTTAGTATTCCGACTTGGAAGTGGGAGGAAGTGAACATGGACTTTGTGATAGGTTTGCCCCATACTCGTCGACATCATAATTCGATTTGGGTCATTGTAGAAAGGATGTCCAAATCATCCTATTTCTTGCCGGTTCATACTTCTTATTCAGCCGAGGACTATACCGAACTCTATCTCAGAGAGTTGGTCTGGTTGCATGGTGTTCTTCTATCTATCATCTCAGATAGAGGTACTCAATTTACGTCTCACTTTTGGAAGGCTTTTCAGAAGGGTCTTGGTACTCAAGTTCACCTCAGTACAACATTTCACCCTCAGACAGATGGTCAGACAGACAAGACTATTCAGACCCTTAAGGATATGTTGAGAGCATGTGTTGTTGACTTTAAGGGAAGTTGGGATGACCACTTACCTTTGATTGAGTTCGCATATAATAACAACTATCATTCCAGTATTCAGATGGCTCCATTTGAGGCTCTATATGGAAAGAGATATAGATCTCCGATTGGTTGGTTTAATATAGGTAAAACTACTTTTATAGGGCCTAACTTGGTGTTTGATGCTTTAGAGAAAGTTCAGCTAATCCGGCAAAAGGCTTAAGGCAGCCCAAAGCTGACAGAAATCTTATGTAGATGTGAGAAGAAAAGACCTTGAGTTTGAGATTGGTGATCTCATATATCTGAAGATCTCTCCCATGAAGGGACTAAAGAGGTTTGGTGAGAAGGGGAAACTTAGTCCCTAATATGTTGGCCCTTACAGAGTTTTGAGGTGTTTCAAAAAGGTGGATTATGAGCTTGAGTTGCCTGCAGACTTAGCATCAGTGCACCAGTATTCCATATCTCTTTGTTGAAGAAGTTTATTTGTGACCCAACTATAGTTTTTCCCTTATAAAGCATAGATGTTCAGAACAACCTTTCCTACAAAAAAATTCCAGTCGAGATCCTTGATCGGCAAATTCGTATACTAACGAACAAAGAAATTCCTCTAGTCAAAGTTCTTTGGCGGAATCAGTTCATTGAGGGAGACACTTGGGAAATAGAAGAAGATATGTGGACTAAGTACCCTCATCTTTTCTCCACTAACTCAGATTCAGCTTAAGGTAACAATCTTCTTAGAATTCCTCTTTTCCATGCTCAGTTTCAGCTGCATATTATTCTCATGTCAGTCATGAATTCACAAAACCAGTTTAGTCATGTTTCATGTTCAGACTCATTCATGTTATTACATTTTCATCATGTATATTCATCGCGAATCTCAGTTCCTCAGTGTTTTCAGCCTAATCAGTCTCATTTAAGGACGAATGTTCCCAATTGGGAGATATTGTAATACCCCCAAAATCCAAACCTATGTTATAGTCATATTCCAAGATCATAAAAATTATCTCATAGTCCCTTGGAAATTTTACGAGTGAGTTTGATGTATATTAAGGCCTCAAATAACTCTCAGCCATTAGGCGAATCAAAATATCCGTTACCGATTGAATTTTTTGAGAAGAATGTTGCTTTAGTCAACTTCAAACAAGTATATCTTTTGCTCTACTTAGAATTTTCCATCTTAAGACCCACCAAACTATGTGATATTGAATTATCTTTCCAACAATACCAATTTTGCCAAAATCCGATACTCAGGTTAGAAGTAATGATGCTTTTACTGAATAATAGTAGATCGATGAGATAAGGTCGCGTCGCAGGGCTAGCAAAAACCACTTTCGTCCTTTTATAGTGTGTCACCTTCATTGCCACTGCATCGCTCCAAGGGGATATTTTGTAATTATCCTTTTCCAGTGGGGCACCGCATCACACCAAGCTTCCAGTTGGGGATCATCCGTTTCTAAAGGCGTAACTCAATAGTACTGCATCATACCGTTGGGCAAAATAGGAATTGCCAGTTTTCCAGTGGTGCAACATGATAGCACCGCATTACATCGAAGTCCAAAATTAGGATTTCCAGTCTGTAATTTAATTTTCCAGGGACCGTTTGGTCTTTTCCCATAGCTCCAAATCCATCCAAATATGGGATTTATGTCCCAATAGAGCATTATTTGCTCATTATTTTACAATTCTCTCAAAAATTAGAGTAGCACTCTTTCAAGAACAAAAACCCTAGCCTTCAAAGTTCAAGATCAAAACTAAAGAATTCACCATCAATTCTCACTAATTCATCAACACAGGTATGTTAAGTGTTCATCTATGGGTTTCTTTTACCCATGGAGTCCAAATATCCAATTCTAAATTCAAAGTTGGGATCTTTATAAGTTTTTATGATTTTAATTGTGATTTTAACCATGAATTCCTGTGAATTGTAATTCCACACCATGTTTCCATGAAATTGTCATTGTTATTCAACCCCACATATTTTAATGATGTTATTCACTGATTTAATTCATAATTAGTAATGTTGATGTTAAAATCATGTTATTACTACAAGCTTTAAACTATTCGCATGCTTAGCTTACACTATGCATATTAAGTGTTTGATGGAATACGTACAAGAATGAATTTTGATAAATACTTTCATATTATGTCCTCCAAGTTTAGTACTATTTACTACTATTGCTATCGAGTCATGGGGGTTATGAATACCCAAAAACTTAGTTGTTTACTTAGTCTTAGTATCTTCAAAATAGTTTCAAAATATGTTATGAGCATTATTAGTTTAGTCAACCGTCATAATCAGTTAAACTTAGAATAGTTCAGTATTTCGAGTTAGCTCAGTGGGAGTAGGATTTAACACAGAGCGAATGCAGGGATAGAGGCTTCCTCGTCAGATAGGTAGAGTCATTAGTAATAGTCCTTGTACTCCATAACTACGTAGCCAACATAGCATTTGAGAAGTCACCGGTTAGTTTAGGCTTGTCTAGCTTGCAGGGGTTACCCGTCAGTTTAGGCTTGACACCCTTAGTCTTTCCAGATAGTACATCAGTGGATCCACGCAGCCAGTGTTAGTACCCGTGGCATGGTACTGACATCCTTTCAACTGAGGTCATAGGTTGGACCCCAACTTGCTCATTGGGGCATATCAGTTAGATGATAGCTCCCACAGTCTCAGTCTTGTAATCATCCCAATAATTTAGTTTCAGTTTTTCTTGACCATAGCATACAAATATCAGTTATTCAGTTATCAAATTTAAGTATTTTAGTTTACAGATTATATTTAGAACATATTTTATGGTTGGTCATGCATTCTTAGTATTTATAGATTTCATGCATTCTATTCAGTACTTCATGCTATCCATTCAGTCAATTATAAGTCCTGCACATCAAACCATGCATATCAACTTACCTCATTTAGCATACTAGTACATTCAAAGTACTGATCGCATACCCATTTCTTACACTATGATGTATCATATCATAGATTAGGATGCTCAGTACCCGAATCACACATAGACATTCCAGATTTTCAGCTATAGTAGTGGTGAGTCCTTATATTTCGAAGACATGGTCTATTTATCTCATTTATTTCATTAGTTCAGTATTACCTATTCAGTTTGGTTAGTTGGGGGTTATTCCCATCAGCTCCACAGTTAGCCAGTAGAGGCTTTTCAGACTAGTACAGACAGTCAGTCAGTTTTGTTATTATTTTATTAGTTTCAGACAGTTGTTTCCAGTAGTTAATTCCTAATTCATGATCCAAAATTGTTTTCAATTATTTAAAACCTTAAGGTTTATAAGTAGTTATTTTATATATGTTAGTATATTATTCAGCGCTTACGGCAGGTACCAGCTCATGGGTTAGTTTCTGGTCTCTCAGAACCGTAAGCACTGTGTGGCACCCAAGGTGTACTCTCGAGGAATTACAGATTGTCATCATCCTAGAAATAGGAATGCTTAGTTGAGGTATAGATTGGTGATGTTGGCACCCATGAGGTATTTAAGAAAATCCATGGGTGAAAATTTGGTGTGTGGTTTAAAGGCTCACATTAAGAGTTAAAATCTAGCCTACCTATTCCCTTGACTAAGAAATGGACTAACCCTCAATCACCCATGTACATATGACCCCTAGGATAAGAATAACCCCAAGACGCTTGTGACACCCCGATTTTCTAAACCAGAATGCTACACGGTGCTTGTGACCCCGAAGGAACACAAGCTAATCCATGACTGATATCTGTATTTGTACACTGCATAATATACATGTAAAATGTGGAAAATATGAATAATAGGACATAAGTTTCAACTGAATAAAATATCTAATAAATCATAACATCTATATGGGGTAATAAATACCTAAAACAACTGAAGTTTGAAACAAATCTGAGCTAAATCCGAAAGCCTCTGAATACTGTCTGAGTAAGGAGTTGAAGGAACAAGTCTCCAACAAACTCCGTAAACTAAAAGATAATCGAAGAAAATAAATAAAGTCAAATTATATCATCCTCGAATGAAAAGGACTCACTACAACTCTATGTATAGAAATGCGACTGCTACTGCTGATCTGGAACTCATGGCTCTAAACCTATGGTGTAACATAAAAGAAAACACCATAGCGCAAATGCATTAGTACAATAGAAAGTACTGAGTATACGAGTGAGGTAGGCTATATGCAAAAGGTCTTACATGCATGAGCAGTGCTAACTGATTAACTAATATGAATGTGAGAGTGCAAACATACATACATAACAACTGAGATCATGAATACGTGATATCTAGATCTGTACACTAATACATGTTTTATTGATATCTAACATGACTAATACAGGGATTTTAGACAACATAGATGACTGTGTCTGACAGTCTTGGATCTGATGGAACTACCTGAGTTTCATACTGTAATTGAATTGACTATATCTGATAGTCCTGGTATACTAAAATCTAAAGAACTATCTGAGTTCTTTTACTGAGACTGATACTAAAACTGTGTGAGGTATTTGTCTAACCGACATGCCCCAAATGTGCTATAATAGCTGAGATAGGGTCCAATTTGTGCCCTGATTAGAAGGGTGTCAATACTGCGCCACTGGTAAGGAAAAGATGTGAGTGACCCTTATCTGGCAGGTTACTCTAATGGGAACAGTGGGACCCTAGTTTGACAGGTCAAATCATCTCATCAACCCTAATCTGACAGGTTAAGATGTCTCAACCTACGCTAGCTACGTAGTTCTGGAACACAAAGATGACTGCTATGAATCACACCCTTATCTGGCATATAAGTTACCATCCTTGGGTTCACTTGGTGCTAACTTATACTCCTATATGAAGAGATTAAACATGATTAACTGACTGTACATGGACTGAGTAACTGGCTTCTGTTGACTGATGGAATAGTACTATTATCTAAGAATTAACTGAGATCATGAGATTTCTGAGATTTCTTGAGTCACATAACTGTCTGAGTTCTATAGATCATGGAATGACATGGCTCTAGGAACAAAGCTATATTTTTCGGGTACAAGTACCCCTAGGACTCGATGGAAGGAAACTGACACATATGACTGAATTGATCATAAGAATAGAGTCCACAATTCACAATATCATAAGTAGGAGATTTCATACTACACTTGGTTCTCAATATCTTATACATGGAAGGGGATGCGCACAACATATATATACTCGCGTTGCTTCAATATTATGCACATTCCATATCACAATAATAACACACAACAATAATATGGAGTTCATGTGGACTCATAAAGAATAGAACATGGGCTTGTCATTTAAGCATTATTAAGTCATATAAACATGGATTCTATCATTCTTGGAATTTTATCAAACACCTTACATTCACAACTTTGGGCATAGGTGTACTTATTAATTTGAAAATCTTAATCCATCCAAAATTCATGGGTCTCAACTAACCTACCCACATGCTTCATGAAAAACACATCAAGCTACAACCTTGAATCCGAACAACAATCATGAACATGAATATAGTCATAAAACAACAAGGGTATCACAATTTATAATTTAAAACATGATTTTTGAGCTCCATGGATGAAAGGGATCCATGGATGAACACTACGCATACCTTAGTGATTGAATCTTGAAAGAGTTCTAATGTTTCTGAAGGTTCTTGAAGAAATCCTCAGGCTTGCTCTTGATTTTTATTGACTAGGGTTTAACCTTTTTGGGAGAGAATATTCTTGTTCTTGAGGAGATGATCTTGAGAGGAAACCCTAATCTTGTGGTTGAGAGTGTATGAGAGAGCTTTTTTAGATGTTTAACTAAAGAGAATAGAAGATAATACGCTCCTTGAGGGTTATAAGTCATGGGAAATGAAGGAAAAAGACCAAAATACCCTTACTAAATTGCTTTCTTGTTGCTGAAAATATAAGGCTGATGACATTCGTGACAAATTGTCAAGCTGGTGAGAAGTCATCACGAATTGTCATTACAAAAGAGTGAAATCTTAATTTTCTCGTTAAGGTTGACGACATTGGTGATAAGCCGTCACGGGCGTGACGACTTATCACAAAATGTCATCACTGGGGGTGGAAATCTGCCCAGGGATGGCGACATTGGTGATAAGTCATCACGCTTATGACAGCTTTATCACAAATGTCGTCACTCAGTTTCCCAGCTTGACATGCTAGAGTAAAATGGGCATAACTCCTTGCTCCAATATCGGATTTAGGTTAAATTGGTATCATTGAAAAGATAATTCAATTGTATATCTGTTGGTGTGTCATGAGATTAGAAATTAATAGCATAAAGAGAGATATGATTGTTTGATGTTGACTATACCAATATCCTTCTCAAGAATTCAATCGGTAAGGAAGTGTTTTGATTCGTCTATTAACTAGGACATTTTTGAGGCCTTAATATGAATCAACCTTTATCATAACACTACCCAAGAACTAAAAATTTTCTACTCATGAGTTTGAAGCATTATCCTAAAATGTCTAAAATTTTAAGGTATTACATTATCTCCTCCTTAGAAACATTCATCCTCGAATGGGACTGACTAAGATGAGATTACTAATGTACTGACCTTACTTAAGGGATGAAACATCTGAAATATGAAATCATGACTAACCTGAATGATAAGCTGAATATATCTGAACATGCTGAACATGCATATCTAATGCATAACTAACAAGTTGCACTCATGAATATCTGATGCATGATTACGTGACTGAACTGTTACATGTATTCATGACCGAATGCAATGATATTTAGTACCAAATTCGTAAATGGAATCCTGAAAATGAAACTAAATAAGCTTAAGGAGAACTATTACCTTGAGCTTGATCTGAATTGGCGAAGAAGAGGTGAGGATACTTGGTATCTGCTTCTGCTTCCCGAGTAGCTCCCTCAACAGACTGGTTTCACCAAAGAACTTTGACTAGAGGGACTTCTTTGTTCCTCAGTCTACGAGTCTGATAGTCTAGAATTTCGATCAGAATCTCTTCATAAGAGAGGCTGTTCTGGATATCCATGCTCTGAGTAGGGACCACAACTGAAGGGTCACCTATGCACTTCTTGAGAAAAGAGACATGGAAGACTGGATGAACTGAAGCTAGAACTAGAGGAAATTCGAGCTCACAAGCTACCTTGCCCAAGCGACTGAGAATTTTGAAAGGACCGACATATCAGGGATTGAGCTTTCCCTTCTTGCCAATTCTGTTCACCCTCATTAATAGGAGAGATATTGATATAGACAAAATCATCAACCTCAAATTCTAGATCTTTTCTACAAACGTTTGCATAAGACTTTTATCGGCTCTGAGCAGCCCAAAGTCTTTCTCTAATTAACTGAACCTTCTCTGAGGCATCAAACACTAAGTTAGGCCCTATGACTGAGGCCTCACTAACTTTGAACCAACCGATTGGAGATATGCACCTCGTACCATAGATAGCTTCGAACGGAGCTATCTAAATACTGGAATGATAGCTATTGTTGTATGCAAACTCAATCAAAGGAAAGTGGTCATCCCAACTTCCCTTGAAATCAATTACACACGCCCTTAGCATATCTTCTAGAGTCTGAATGTTCCTTTCTTCTTGACCATCAGTCTCAGGATAGAAAGCTATAATAAGATGAGCTTGGGTACCAAGACCTTTTTGGAACACTTTCTAGAAGTGAGAGGTGAACTGGGTACCTCTATATGAGATAATAGATAGTAGAACACCGTGTAATCTGAACAATTCCCTGATGTAGAGTTTGGTGTAATCCTCGGCTGAATAAGAGGTATAGACTGAAAGGAAATGAGCTGACTTGGTCATCTTATCTACAATGACCCAAACTGAATCGTGCTGATGATGAGTTTGAGGTAAACTCATAACAAAGTCCATGTTCAGTTCTTCCCACTTCGAAGTATGAATAGTGGACTCCTGCATGGAACCACTAGGCTTTTGATGCTCTATCTTAACCTGCTGGTATGTATAGCACTTAGCCACAAAAGCTACAACATATCTTTTCATCCGGCTCTACTAATAGATCTCTCACAAGTCACGGTACATCTTGGTGGCCCCTGGATGAATAGAGTATTGTGCACCATGTACCTCTGCAAGAACCTGCTGCCTCAAGTCATCCACATCTAGAACACAGAGACGACCCTGACAACGAAGGACACCATCTCCCTCTTGGGAGAAAACCTCAACCTTCTGATCTCTGATTGACTCTTTTAGCTTGACAAGACTAGGATCCTTGTCTTGCTTTTCTTTCACCTTGGAAATGAGAGATAATTCTGAACTACTCAGAACGCATACACCACTCTCTATATAATCAACTAAGCGAACACCTAGTCTGGCAAGCTAATGGATTTCCTAAGATATCTTCTTTTTGCTATCCTCAATGTGCGAAACACTACCCATGGAGAGTCTACTGAGAGCATCAGCCACAACGTTGGCCTTGCCCAGATAGTAAAAGATACTCATATCATAATCCTTCAAGAGCTCTAACTACTTTCTCTGACGAAGATTGAGATCTTTCTGGAAAAGGATATACTGAAGACTCTTACGATCTGTGAAGAAATATACATGACCTCCATATAGATAATGCCTCCAAATCTTTAAGGCAAATACTACGGTTGCTAACTCAAGATCATGAGTAGGATAATTCTTCTCATGGGGCTTTAACTGTCTGGAGGCGTAGGCTATGACCTTACTATGCTGCATGAGGACACAACCTAGACCCACTCAGGATATATCACAATACACTATGAACCCATCTGAACCATCTGGAAGAGCTAGAACTAGAGCTGAGGTGAGTCGAATCTTCAACTCCTGAAAACTCTTCTCACAAGAATATGACCACTGAAACGTGACCTTTTTTTTGAATCAATCTGACATAGGGGATACAATAGAAGAAGTTCCTCAACAAACCATCTATAATAGCCAGCCAAATCCAAGAAACTCCTGATATCTGATAGAGAGACAGGGCGAGGCCAGTTTTTTACCACTTCGGTCTTTTGAGAATCTACTCTAATGCCATATCTGGAAATAATATGGCCAAGGAATGCTACTGACCTTAGCCAAAACATGACTTACTGAATTTGGAGAATAGATGGTGATCTCTAAGAGTCTGAAGAATAATTTTAAGATAGTCTGCATGATCACGCTCTATACGGGAATAGACCAGGATATCATCTATGAAGACTATGATGAACATGTCCAAGTACTGCTTGAACACATGGTTTATCAAGTCCATGAAAGTGACTAGGGCATTTGTAAGACCAAAGACATGACTAGAAACTCAAAGTGACCATACCGAGTATGGAAAACTGTCTTTGGGATGTCACATTCTCTAACTCTGAGCTGATGATAGCCTTATCTGAGGTCTATCTTGGAGAAATAAATAGTACCCTAAAGTTGGTAAAACAATTCATCTATCCTAGGAAAAGGATACTTGTTCTTGATTGTGACTTTATTGAGCTGACGGTAATCAATGCACATCCTGAGAGAACCGTCTTTCTTATGCACGAATAATATTGGTGCGCCCCATAGGGAAATACAAGGTCTAATGAATACCTTATCTAAGAGATCCTTCAACTATTCTTTCAGTTGTCCAAGTTTTACTGGTGCCATTCTGTATGGCGGAATAAAAATAGGCTGAGTATCTGGAATAAGGTCAATGCTAAAGTCTATTTCCCTTTTAGGAGGAATGCCTAGAAGATCTTTGGGAAAAACGTCTAAATACTCATTTACAACTGGGACTAATTCGAGACTGGGAGATTCAAAACTAGAGTCTCTAACATGAACGAGATTATAAACACATCCCTTAGATATTATTTTCCTTGCCTGAAGGTAGGAAATAAGCTGACCCATGAAAGATGAAGTATTATCCTTCCACTCTGGGATGGAATCATTCGAGAAATAAAACTAAACTATTCTATTTCTGCAGTCGACTATGGCATAGCAGGAATGAATCTAATCCATGTCGAGAATGACATCAAAATCAGTTATCTCTAACTCGACTAAACCTATTGGTGTGGCTTTCTAAAATATCATAACTAGTTAGTTCTTGTATACCCCCCAAGCTATGATAGTTTTACCCACTGGGGTAGAGATTGAAAAGGGCTCTACTA
Organism: Capsicum annuum; assembly: GCF_002878395.1. Taxonomy (NCBI): domain Eukaryota; kingdom Viridiplantae; phylum Streptophyta; class Magnoliopsida; order Solanales; family Solanaceae; genus Capsicum; species Capsicum annuum. The sequence goes on along the minus strand of NC_061119.1, from coordinate 36,794,427 downwards.
AAATTTTGGGACTAATTTCGAAATCACCTACTATGTACCAGGATCTAGCAAAGCATAAACATGAACATAGAAAATATGTAACATACCAGTAATGACATGAGGAGAGTTTTTCTAGTCCTTTCGGGTCTGAAGAGCATAAAGTTTGTTTAGGCGTTGCCCATTAGTAGTACTGGAAGTGGCACCCTGCTAATTTGGGCAACCGAACTGGGCTGTGGAATGATTTTGCTGACCCTGCAGACCTGACTGCGGAAACTCTCTAACCCTGTGGCCTGGCTTACCGCAACCCAAAAAAATATTGCTACCAGCTTTACAGGTACCCTTGTGGTTCTTACCACAAGTCTGACATAGGGGGTTAGTTCAGGCACTGTTGACACTGCCTTGAGACATAGAGCCTGGTGCTAGATCTCGATTGTCTTCTTTGAATTTTGGCATTAGGGCACTGGTAGAATAAGGAGCTGGAAATACTGTCTTAGGACAAAACTGTGAATGGTTTTCTCCTGATCTGGGTGGAGTAAAACTGAAACTGCTTAACCTTGCTCTCTTGTTCTGCCTCTCCCTAGTCCTAATCTTCTGATCCTCTATTTGCTGAGCATGGGTCATGATCCTGGCTAGATTCATATCATTGTTTAGCATCGTAGACCTACACTTATTTACCACGCTATCATTCACCCCTGGCACGAACTTGCTCATCTTATCCCTGTTGTGTGCAGCCACATGAGGGGCATATCTGGTGAACTGAGTAAATCTGAGAGAGTACTCTTTAACCATCATATTTCCCTGCTTGAGGTTGATAAAATCTAGAATTTTTGCCTCTCTCAGCTCTTGGGGAAAGAATCGATCTAAGAAAGTTGTGACAAATTCCTCCCACTCTATAGGACCTGCATCCTCTATCCTCTCAGACTTCCACTATTTGTACCAAGTGTGAGCAACATCCTGTAATTGGTATACGGTTAACTCGACACTCTGACAAAAAGTAAATCCCATGATGTCTATGACCTTTTGGACTTGGTCAATGAATTCCTGAGGGTCTTTATGAGACTTAGACCCAAAGAAAGATGGAGGGTTCATTCGGGTGAAGTCCCAAATCCTAGCTGCGGCTGAGTTGTCCATTAGATTGGCTGGAATAGCTAGTGGCCATTCATTTTGGGAAGCCACAGACTGAGCAAGTATGGTGAGTGCAGCCCTAAACTCCGCATGAGAAATATGTTCTCCTAAAGGATCTTCGGGCTGAGGAGCTGGCTGGTTTCTTCTCTTTGGAGGCATGTTCTGAAAAAGGAGAAGAATGAATTAGACTGAGAGTTTAACTTGAGATCATGATCACTAGCATGACCTAAATACTGAAAGAAGGGAACTATTCCTAAAACATCTTATAGCCTCCTGCACATAAATATGGCGAGCAGCACACCCATGTACAAGACTACTAGATGTGACTTTTAGACTCTCTAAGACTCTATTGAACCTTAGTCTCTGATACCAAGTTGTAACACCCTAATTTTCTAAACCGTAATGCTACACGATGCTCATGACCCCGAAGGACTATAAGCTAACCCATGACTGATATCTGTACTTGTACACTGCATAATATACATGTAAAATATGGAAAACATGACCAATAGGCCATAAGGTTCAACTAAATAAAATATCTTACAAATCATAACATCTATATGGGGTAACAAATACCCAAAACAACTAAAGTCTGAAACAAATCTGAGCTAAATCTGAAACCCTCTAAATATGTCTGAGTAAGAAGTTGAAGAAACATGTCTCCAACTAACTCTGTAAACTGAAAGATAATCGAAGAAAATAAATAAAGTCAAATCATATCGTCCTCGAATGAAGAGGACTCACTGCAACTCTGTATACTGAAATGCAATTGCTACTGCTGATTTGGAACTCGTGGCTCTAAACCTATGCTGTAATATAAAAGAAAGCACCATAGCACAAATGCGTTAGTACAACTAAAAGTACTAAGTATACGAGTGAGGTAGGCTATATGCAAAAGGTCTTCCATACATGAGCAGTGCTAACTGAATGACTGAAATGAACGTGAGAGAGCAAACATTTATACATAGTAACTGAGATCATGAATACGTGATATCTAGATCTATACGCTAATACATGGTTTATTGATATCTAACATGACTAATCCTTTGAAATCTGATAACATGGATGACTGTGTCTGACAGTCCTAAATCTGATGGAACTACTTGAGTTCTGTACTGTAATTGAATTGACTATATCTGTTAGTCCTGGTATACTAAAATTAAAAGAACTATTTGAGTTCTTTTACTGAGATTGAGACTGAAACTGTGGGAGGTAGTTGTTTAACCGACATGCCCTAAATACGCTATAATAGCTGAGCTGGGGTCCAATCTGTGCCATGATTAGAAGGGTGTCAATACCGCACCACTAGTAACGACAATATGTGAGTGACCCTTATTTGGAAGGTTACTCTAATAAGAATGGTAGGACCCTGGTCTAATAGGTCAAATCACCTTACCAACCCTAATCTGACAGGTTAAGATGTCTCAACCTACGTTGGCTATGTAGTTCTGGAACAGAAGGATGACTGCTAAGAATCACACCCTTATATGGAAGGTGAGTTCCCATCCTTGGGTTCACTCGGTGCTAACTGCTACTCCCATCTGAAGAGATTGAACATGATTAACTAACAGTACATGGACTGAGTAACTAACTTCTATTGACTGACGGAATAGTACTATTTTCTGAGAATTAACTGAGATCATCAGATTTCTGAGATTTCCTGAGTCATATAACTATTTGAGTTCTATAGATCATGGCTTGACTGAGAGTATCATGATAACATGGCATGGATCTAGGCACAAAGCTACATTTTTTAGGTACAAGTACCCCCAGGACTCGATAAAAGGAAACTGACAGACATGACTGACTTGATCATAAGAATAGAGTCCATAATCACAATATCATAAGTAGGGGATTTCATACTACACTTCATTCTACAAATCTTATACATGGAAAGGGATGCGCACAACATGTATATACTTGCGTTGCTTCAATATCATGTTCATTCCATATCACAACAATAACACACAACAATAACATGGAGTTTATGTAGAGTCATAAAGAATAGAACATGGGCTTGTCATTTAAGTACTATTAAGTCATAAAATCATGGATTCCATCATTCTTGGCATTTTATCAAACACGTTACATGCACAACTTTGGGCATAAGTGAACTTATCAATTTGACAATCTTAATCCATCCAAAATTCATGGGTTTCAACTAACCTACCCACATGCTTCATGAAAAAAACATCAAGATACAACCTCGAATCCAAACAACAATCATCAACATGAATATAGTTATAACACAACAAGAAAAACACCATTTATAATTTAAAACATGATTCTTGAGCTCCATGGATGAAAGGGATCCATGGATGAACACTACGCCTACCTTAGTGATTGAATCTTGAAAGAGATCTAATATTTCTGAAGGTTCTTAAAGAAATCCTTAGGCTTGCTCTTGATTTTTATTGACTAGGGTTTAACCCCTTTGGGAGAGAATGTTTTTGTTCTTGAGGAGATGATCTTGAGAGGAAACCCTAATCTTGTGGTTGAGAGTGTATGAGAGAGCTTTTTGAGATGTTTAACTAAAGAGAATGGAAGATAATATGCTCCTTAAGGGTTATAAGTCGTGGGAAGTAAAGGAAAAAGACCAAAATACCCTTACTAAACCGCTTCCCAATTTTTGAAAATCTAAGGCTGACGACATTCGTGACAAGTTGTCAAGCTGGTGATAAGTCGTCGTGAAATGTCATCACAAAAGGGTAAAATCTTGATTTTTTGGTTAAGGTTGACGACATTGGTGATAAGCAATAACGGGCGTGATGAATTATCACAAAATATCATCACTGGGGGTGGAAATATGCCCAGGGCTGACGACATTGGTGATAAGTCGTCACGCTTGTGACAACTTATGACGAATGTCGTCACTCAGTTTCCCAGTCTAACATGCTGGAGTAAAATGGGCATAACTACTTGCTCCGATATTATATTTAGGCCAAATTGGTATCGTTGGAAAGATAATTCAATTATCTATATGTTGTTGGGTCATTAGCTCATAAATTCATAGCATAATGAGAGGTATGCTCATTTAAAATTTACTATACTAATATCCTTCTCAAGAATTCAATTGGTAAGGAAATGTTTTGATTCTTCTATTAACTAGGACACTTTTGAGGCCTTAATATGAATCAAACTTGATCATAACACTACCAAAGCACTAAAATTTTATTAATCATGAGTTCAAAGCATGATCCTAAAATTTCTGAACTTTTGGGGTATTATAACGCTTCCCTTATTGGATTTTAATCTTCAATTGTTGCTCTCAAATAGTGTCACTAGTTAATTTTGTTCAAACCAACATTTTAAATCATACCCCATGATTTTAATTTATGAATTTCTTAAGTGTAAATTACAGGTCAACTCTTAGTGAATTTTTATATACATAGGATTCGAAGGCTAAATTACACTCCTCAAGGATTCGACCCCGAACTAAGTTGGGTTACAAGATTTACAATGATTGCCTTGGTCCAAAATAATGGAGAAAGTTGAGCGTTATCACAGATAAAAGTAGAAAAGATTTAGTGTTCACAATTGGGGATAAAGTTTTTCTATGAGTCTCTCCTATGAAAGGCATGATGTAATTTAGAAATAGGTAAATCAAGCCCGAGATATATACACCTTATGAGATACTTGATCGAGTAGGAGGTGTGGCATATCATTTGGCACTTCCTTCCAAGATGTCTTTCATCCATCCAATGTTCTAAGTCTCTATGCTAAGGGAGTGTATATCAAATTCTTCTCGCACGCTCGAAGCTCCAACCTTGCAGTTGGATGAGAGCTTAACCTATATCACACCTCAAATCCTATAGGGGCGGACTGGAAACTGTAATCGAGGAGGCCCGGGAGAAACAGCTTATAACCTTATACTTCCCATGCATACCTTTATGACAACCCAAAATTTGGGCAGCATCATGTCATATATACAAGGAAATAATCACCTGTATAAGCTCGAGCACACATATATATATGTATATACAATACTTGGCCATTGGAGCCATCACGTCTATTAACAAAACACCACTTTGACTGTACATTAGGTCTACAAAGCCTCTAGACAATACACAAAGTTTAACTAAGGTTGGGACACACTCCGCCATATAACTAACTTCTATACAATACCAAAAGTGACTGGATATGACACGGAAAGATCCAAAGCAAACTGGAGCTCACCAAAAGAAGTTGGATATCCTGGCTCCAACTTGTGCGGTGTATGAGCTGAGGTACCTGTGCCTACAGCATGGAATGCAGGTCCCCCGTAGGGGACGTCAGTACGAAATATGTACTGAGTATGTAAAGTTGTAGATAATCACATATGATATATGAGCTCAATAGAAATCTGAAACAAGTGAATAAATCATAAAAGGAGTGGACCACACTTACTAGAACTTGTGACAACCTGTACATTGTATTTATTCAATCACTTTACCTTCGTTCTTATCATCTTTGTAATTATTACTGTACTATACTGTGACCATTAGGCTGCCTCTAGAACATATCAACTGAGATCAACCCATGATAGGCTTATGCCCCTGGGATACCACCCATAAACACATAAATAGGGATCAACCCATGATAGGCTTATGCCCCTGGGATACTACCCGATAAGAGATAACTTCCATCACTTAGTTCAATTAATCTTTGAGATTGTTATTTCGGTTGCCACCGCATTTTTGATACTTTGAAACAATGATACATCAATAAGAGACATATAAATAGACCATCAATGCAATAAAAATGAAGTAAGAACTCATTGGCACATCAATGAAGTATTTTGGAGTCATCAATGCCATAACAAAGAAGTAGGAACTTATTTGTATATCAATGAAATGTTTTGGAGTCATTA
>NC_061119.1:36684297-36788374 GCF_002878395.1 Capsicum annuum | reverse complement strand
GATTGTTATTTCGATTGCCACCGCATTTTTGATACTTTGAAACAATGATACATCAATAAGAGACATATAAATAGACCATCAATGCAATAAAAATGAAGTAAGAACTCATTGGCACATCAATGAAGTATTTTGGAGTCATCAATGCCATAACAAAGAAGTAGGAACTTATTTGTATATCAATGAAATGTTTTGGAGTCATTAATAGCACATGGATCTTGTTTGAGTAACCAGATACCTTCTGATATTCATTAGTGCAATAAACACGTAAGATTTGGAAAACAAGTAATTATTGGAATGTCTTGGCATCTTGTAGGGTGGAAATAAGTTCATTGATAACGTAGGACATCATACAAAACCATTATGGATCATATGTTACTGAATAACTTTGGAAACTTTCTTAATAGAACAATTGTTCACTTTCATGCCAAAGATATGGTATAGAGTATGGTTTACATACCTGACTGCCAACCTTCAATACTAGTCCCAAATGGACTTTCCATCTTTTTTGGATTACTCATCTACAATTAACATATATAGCAATCTAGCTAGCAACCAAACGTCACAATTCAATTATTTGAATTCACCAAACTAGTGGTTAAGTAGTAAGCTTTAATTACACCATAAAGGATGTCACTTTAACCCTATTATACTCCAATTACATTCACATGCCATGCATATTCATACAACATCCTCCAATATCATGTTTGATTTCATTTATCCTTCCAACCAATCGATTAAACCAAATTAAGCCATAGACATAAATAATCATCAATTCAATAGTATATCACCATATCCACCTTCCATAACTCAATTACCATATCCACCTTCCATAACTCAATTACCATATCCATCTTCCACAATTCAATACAACCAAACCATGCAAAATAGTCCATAACCCTATTTCCATCACCTTACAATAACAACCAATACATATAATCCTCTATCACACAAATACATATGGAAAAGAATAAAGGAAAACAATATTCATACCTTATAATTCACCTCTTGATTATGAAATCCTATTTGCACAAATAATAGGTGCCATTTGGAGCTCTCGAGATGACAAACGCAGCTATCGGATTACTTTGGAATTTCTACGGTTGAATCAAAAGTAATTTAAAGGTTAAATTTGGCTAGGGTTTGTTCTTCCTCAATGATTGATGATGAAAATGAGTTTTTGAACTCATATACATGTATATATACACATATTCCCGTCTATAATATAATAGGAAATGACCAAAATTCCTTTAAAATTTAAATAATGTCAAATCTTACCTTTGGTGGACTGCATTGATAAGCTAAAGTAGATCGACCATAACTCTTTCCTCTGATATAGGATTTGGGTGAAATTGGTATCATTGGAAGGATAATGGAAAGGGCTTTCATTTCATATAAATTAGGCCACCTAGTTCGTCCTGTACAAGAAGTTATGGTCGTTTGAAGTTGACCCTAAAAATCTGTTTTGATAGGCTGAAGTAAAACGAGTATAACTCCTTACTCAGACGTTGTATTTGGATGAAACCAAGTGAATTGGAAATAAGACTCAAAGATCTTTATTTTCATAGGTTGCAGATCTCCCAGTTCATTATATTAAGGGAGTTATGATCGTTCGAAGTTGACACAAAAATTTGGCTGACCTCAGTAGTTTGTGTGCAGGAAATTTTCCTGCACATTTACTATTCCCAAATATCCAGCAACCATTTTATAGTTTCGAACGTGCTCGATTATATCTGAAACCTATCTATTTTTGGAAATCTTTATATTGTTGGAAATCTTATTCAATAACCTTCGCATGGAACCATTGATGGACAAATTCCGGTATAAATAAAATAAAAAAATTAATTCCATATAAATATGACCAATACACGTACTTGAATACGGGGTGTTACATCCTTCCCCCTTTACGTCGTTCGTCCTCGAATGTTAGCATAATTATTCAGCCGAAAAAAATTCAAGTCCATCATTAATATTTACATCATCACATAAATACTATGCATATATATAAAAAAACTTACTTGTTATGTTTTAACTCCGTTTCTTGAACTTCCTCTTCATCTTTGAACAAATGAGGTTACTTAGATTTCATTGCTTCCTCAGCTTCCCATGTAATCTCTTCCCTTTGATGATTTCTCCAACATACTTTCACAGATGCTATCTCTTTATTTCTCATCTTCTTAACTTGGCGATCTAGAATAGCAATAGGCACTTCCTCAAAGGTAAGATCTTTCGCAACTTGCACATCCTCAGTAGAAGTGATATGTGATGGATCTCCGATGCACTTTCGAAACATTGACACATGAAATACCGGATGTACTGATGAGAGCTCTTGGGGTAGCTCTAATTCATATGCAACTTGTCCAAACCTTTGAGTGATCTTATACGGGCCTATATAACGTGGACTCAACTTTCCTTTCTTGCCAAATCTCATTATCCCTTTCATTGGTGATACCTTCAAAAATACCCAATCACCTATAGAAAACTCTAGCCCTCTCCTTCTACTATCCGTATATGACTTGTGTCGACTTTGGGCTATTTTCAGTCATTGCTGAATTACTTTAACCTTCTCTATGGCTTGATAAAAAAGATCTGGTCCAAACAAAAGAGTTTCACCCACTTCGAACCATCCTATTGGTGATCTACACTTTCTTCCATATAAAGCTTCATATGGTGCCATTTTGATACTTGAATGATAGCTATTATTGTAGGCAAACTCAATAAGAGGTAAATGATCATCCCAGTTGCCCTTAAAATCTATTACACAAGCTCGTAGAGTATCTTCAAGTGTTTGGATGGTACATTCTGCTTGTCCATCTGTTTGAGGGTGAAAAGCTGTACTCAACTTCACTTGTGTTCCCAAACACCTCTGAAAAGACTTCCAAAAGTTTGCAATAAATTGGGTTCCCCGATCTGATATAATAGAAATTGGCACTCTATATAATCAGACTATCTCTTTAATTTACAGCTTCGCATACTCTTCAATTGTGTAAGTGGTCCTAACTGGTAGGAAATGTGCAGATTTGGTAAGCCTATCAACAATCATCCATATAAAATCGAACTTCCAGGATGTACGAGGAAAACCAATAATGAAATCTAGGTTTTGATCATGTCCCACTTCCAGCTTGAAAGATCAATGCATTGCATATAACCTCTGGGTTTTTGGTGCTCAACTTTAACTATTTGACAATTTGGACATTCAGCTACAAATTCTGCAATGCTCTTCTTCATGTCATTCTGCCAATACATATCTTTCAAATCTTGATATATTTTGGTTGATCCTAGATGAATAGAATACCTTGAACAATGTGCCTCTATCATTATCTTCTTTCTTAGCCCGTCTACATCTGACACATACAATCGGTTTTGGTACTAAAGTACTCCTTCTCGCGTAAGCTCAAATGCCTTGGTTGCACCACTCTTAACGTTCTCCTTAAGCTGTAATAAAATAGGATCTGCATATTGCTTCTGTTTCACTTCAGCTACTAATAAAGATCCCGCAGCATTATGTACGATAAGCTCTTTATTCGGAGTTTCAAAAAGGCAAAATCCCAAACTAGCTAACTGGTGAAGATCTTTAATCATCCCTTGCCTTTCTATAGGCGCCATCATATCCTTACGACTTAATGCATCAGCTACTATATTTTCTTTCCCTGGATGGTACAAGATATCAACATCGTAGTCCTTTAATAGTTTAAGCCATCTCCACTGCCTTAAATTTAGATCCTTCTGATTAAAAATATATTTCAAGCTCTTATGGTCAATATATATATCAACATGAAATCCATATAATTAGTGGCGCCATATCTTTAAAGCAAAAATAACTGCTGCCAGCTCAAGATCGTGTGTAGGATAATTTTTCTCATGTGGCCGCAATTGTCTAGAAGCATATGATATTACCTTACCATGCTGCATCAATACACATCCTAAACCAATTCTGTAAGCATCACAATACGCTGTATACCCTTCGGTGCCTTCTGGAAGTACCAACACGGGTGTAGAAATCAAATTATTCTTTAAATCTTAAAAACTCTTCTCATAGGCATCATTCCTTGGAATTTGGATGCTTTATGGGTTAGCTTGGTTAAGGGTGCTAAAATGGAAGAAAAGCCTTCAACAAACCTTCTATAATAACCGGCCAACCCGAGAAAACTATGAATCTCAGTAGGCGTTGTGGGCCTTGGCCAGTTCTTCACAGCTTCTATCTTTTGAGCATCAATCTTTATCCCTTCACTAGATACAATATGACCCAAAAATGCCACCGACTTTAACCTACACTCACATTTAGAGAACTTTGCATAAAGCTTACAATCATGAAGAGTCTGCAATACCTGTCGTAAGTGATTGGCATGGTCCTCTTCTGATCTAGAATAAACTAGAATATCATATATAAAAACTATCACAAATACATCCAGGAATGGCTTAAACACCCTATTCATCAAATCCATAAAAGTTTCGGGTGCATTTGTTAGCCCAAATGACATAACTAGAAACTTATAATGACCATACCGTGTTCGAAAAGCTGTCTTGGGTATATCCTTCTCTTTGACCCTCACTTGGTGGTAACCTGACCTCAAATCAATCTTAGAAAAGCACTTAGCACCCTGTAATTGATCAAATAAATCATCAATTCTTGGGAGAGGATATTCATTCTTAATAGTCACCTTATTCTATTGCCGATAATCAATACACATCCTCAGTGAGCCATCCTTTTTGCGCACAAATAACACTGGTGCTCCCCAGGGGGACATACTAGGCCTTATGAATTTCTTCTCTAGCAAATCTTTTAATTGCTCTTTTAATTCTCGTAATTCTGCTGGGGCCATTCTATATAAAGGAATGGAGATTGGTTGGGTGCCTGGTATTACATTAATACCAAACTCTACTTCTCGTTCAGGAGGCAAACCTGGAAGATCTTCAGGAAATACATCAGAAAATTCATTTACCACCGGAACAGCTTGAAGAGTTGGTGGCTCCGCTTTTGTATCCCTTACTCTAACTAAATGATATATGTATCCCTTGAAAATCATTCTTTTTTCCTTAAAATAAGAAATAAATTTACCTCTTGGCACGCTAATTTCACCTTTCCATTCAAGGACTGATTTATTTGGAAAATAGAAATATACCTTTTTCGTGCAGCAATTAATTGTGGCATAACAAGACGCGAACCGGTCCATACCCATTATAACATCAAAATCTACCATTTCTAACTCCACGATATCAGCCATCGTATCACGACCACAAACAGTTACTATGCAATTTCGGTAAACCCTTCTAGCTATGATAAATTCCCTAATCTATGTGGACACTTTAAATGGCTTAACTAACAGTTCGGGTATTCTTTTGAACTTTCCGGAAACCAATGGAGTAACATAAGATAATGTAGAACCGGGATCAATTAAGGCATATACATTGAATGAAAAGATAGACAACGTACCCGTAACCACATCTGGGGAAGCCTCTAAATTCTGTCGATCTGCTAGAGCATACTATGATTTTGAGCCTCGCTAGAACTTGTGGCTCCTCTATCACCTCTAACATGACCCATTGATTATGCACGCCTTCCTAAATAAGGCATCGATGATGATGATGTAACAAATGACCTTGTAGGTCGTGCCATACCCCCTATGCCCCTTTATGGGCATTCTCTCATCATATACCCCGACATACTATACGAAAAGCAAACATTGGTCCCTAGCTGACATGCGCCCAAATGATACCTTCCACATTTATTGCATGGCTCTCGAGGAGGTCTCGATTGGCTCATATTCCCTTTCTCTTGGTACCCCACTATCTGCGAACTCTGACTCTCACTTCTGTGCCGAAATTGATTTCCTTTAGACCCTTGGAACTATGGTGGGGAACTAGCTGCAGAATAAGAAGATAATGGCCTAGGTGGTCTAGCAGAAATCTACGGTCTGAACCCTCTTTGGGATGCCATAAACTGCCCTGTAGATCTAGCCCTCTTGGAATATTCTCTTTCTAATTCCTGTGTTCTTCTCCTCTGCCTCTGATCTTCTATTTTTTGTGCAAAATCTTGGATCCTCGCTATGTCCATATCTTTGTTCAAAGCGGCAATAGTACAATCTCTAATTAGATATGGATCCAGCCTATCCACATATTAATGAACTTTGTCATCCATAGTAGCTACAACATTAGGAGCATATCTTGACAAGAAATTAAATCTGAGACTGTACTCCCTCACGCTCATATTCCCCTGACGAAGATTTAAAAACTGATCTGCATGGGCTTGACAAATCTCGAATGGAAGATAATGATCAAGAAATGCCTCTTTGAACTCTTTCCAAGTAGCTGGGGGTGCATCAATACCCCTAGGTCATTTTTAGTCCTCGTATCAATATATAGCCTCTCCTTTGAATCTATACGCCGCTAACTCCACTGTCTCTCTACCCATTACATGCATAACATCTAAGGCCCTTTGAATTTGATCAATAAAGTCCTGCGGGTCCTCGTTAAGATCTAATCCAGTAAAAGTGGGAGGATCCATCTTAAGAAAATCCTGTGTTTGAAGGCTAGCCACCCTATCTGTACCACTAGGACCCGTGGTAGGAATGGCTTGCCCTTGAACTTGCCCAGCAACTATACAAGTCAAAAGTTACACTGCATTTCTAATATCTTGATCAGCAGCATTAATAGATGGCTCTGGGGATATAGTTCTCCTCCCCCTTATTTCTTCCAGAGTGGAAAAAGTTTCTGATGCATGCTCAGCTGGAGCCTTACTTTGATTAGTTGGTATAGTGGGTGACTTACTAGTCCCCTCTTAGGCAGCCACATCTACTTGTTTACCGGTATTTTTACTTCTAGTAACCGGCATCATTACTATAATAAGAGAAACAAATAGATTCAGTGGTCAACTATGACTTCATATACAATATAGGATCTATCGCACGATCTAAGACATGAAGAAAAAGAAACAATTCCCAAATGTCCATAGCTCTTGTTTATAGATGTGGTGCATGACACACCGATAAACAAGACTCTACGTAGACACGGCTTTGTAGACTCCCTAGGACAAAATTCTCTGATACCACTATTGTCATGCCTCAAATCCTATTGGGGAGGACTGGCACCCGTAACCGAGGAGGCTCGGGAGAACCAGCTCATAACCTTATACTTCCCATGCATACCTTTATGACAACCCGAAATTCAGATAGCATCATGTCGCATATAAAATGAAATAATCACTTGTATAATCTCGATTAGACATATATATATGTACGTATAATACTTGGCCATTGGAGCCATTACGTCTATTAACAAAATACCACCTTGACTGTACATTAGGTCTACAAAGCCTCTAGATAATACACATAGTTTAAATAAGGAAAGGACACCCCACCATATAACTAACTTCTATACAATATCAAAAGTGACTGGATATGACACAAAAAGCCTTGAAGCAAACTGGAGCTCTCCAAAAGCAGCTGGATATCCTGGCTCCTACTTGTACGGTGTATGAGCTGAGGTACCTGTGCCTGCAGTATGAAATACAGGTCCCCGTGAAGGACGTCAGTATGAAATATGTAATGAGTATGTAAAAGCTGTAGATAATCACATATGATATAGGAGCTCAATAGAAATCAAAAATAAGTGAATAAATAGTAATAGGAGTGGACCACACTTACTAGAACTTGTGACAACCTGTACATTGTATTTATTCAATCACTTTACCTTTGTTCTTATCATCTTTGTAATCATTACTGTACTGTACTGTGACCATTAGGCTGCCTCCAGAACATATCAACTGAGATCGATCCATGATAGGCTTATGCCCCTGGGATACCACCCATAAACACATAAATAGGGATCGACCCATGATAGGCTTATGCCCCTGGGATACCACCCGATAAGAGAGAACTTCCATCACTTAGTTCAATTAATCTTTGAGATTGTTATTTCGGTTGCCACCATATTTTTTATACTTTGAAACAATGTTACATCAATAAGAGACATATAAATAGACCATCAATGCAATAACAATGAAGTAACAACTCATTGGCACATCAATGAAGTGTTTTGTAGTCATCAATGCCATAACAATGAATTAGGAACTTATTGGTATATCAATGAAACGTTTTAGAGTCATTAATAGCACATGGATCTTGTTTGAGTAACCGAATACCTTCTGACATTAATTAGTGCAATAAACATGTAGGATTTGGAAAACAAGTAAGTATTGGAATGTCTTGACATCTTGTAGGGTGGAAACAAGTTCATTGGTAACGTAGGACATCATACAAAACCATTATGGATCAGATGTTACTGAATAACTTTGGAAACTTTCTTAATAGAACAATTGTTCACTTTCATGCCAAAGATATAGTATAGAGTATGCTTTACATACCTGACTGTCAACCTTCAATACTAGTCCCAAATGGACTTCCCGTCTTTTCAGATTACTTATTACAATGAACATATATAGCAATCTAGTATTAGCAACCAAATGTCACAATTCAATTATTTGAATTCACCAAACTAGTGGTTAAGTAGTAAGCCTTAATTACACCATAAAGGGTGTCACTTTAACTCTCTTATACTCCAATTACATTCACATGCTATGCATATTCATACAACATCCTCCAATATCAAGTTTGGATTCATTTATCCTTCCAACCAATCAATTAAACCAAATTGAGCCATAGATATAAATAATCATCAATTCAATAGTATATCACAATATCCACCTCCATAACTCAATTACCATATCCACCTTTCATAACTCAATTACCATATCCACCTTCCACAATTCAATACAACCAAACCATGCAAAATACTCCATAACGCTATTTCCATCACCTTTCAATAACAACCAATACATATAATCCTCTATCACACATATACATATGGAAAAGAACAAAGGCAAACAATATTCATACCTTAGAATTTACCTCTTGATTATGTAATCCTGTTTGCACAAATAATAGGTGTTGTTCGAAGCTCTCGAGATGACAAACGTAGTTATCGGATTACTTTGGAATTTCTACGGTTGAATCAAAAGTAATTTAAAGGTCAAATTTGGCTAAGGTTTGTTCTTCCTCAATGATTGATGATGAAAATGAGTTTTTGAACTCATATACATGTATATATACATATATTCCCGTCCATAATATAATAGGAAATGACCAAAATGCCTTTAAAATTTAAATAATGTCAAATCTGTCCTTTGGTGGACTATTTTGATAAGCTAAAGTAGATCGACCATAACTCTTTGCTCTGATATCGGATTTGGGTGAAATTGGTATCGTTGGAAGGATAATTCAAATGGATTTCATTTCATATAAAGTAGGACACCCAGTTCGCCCTGTACAAGGAGTTATGGTCGTTTGAAGTTGACCTCTGTTTTGGTAAGCTAAAGTAAAACGAGTATAACTCCTTACTCAGATGTTGGATTTCGATTAAACCAATTGCATTGGAAAGAAGACTCAAAGATATTTATTTTCATAGGTCGCAGCTCTCCCAGTTCATTATATTAAGGGAGTTATGATCGTTTGAATTTGATCTAAAAATTCGGCTGGCCTCAGTAGTTTGTGTGCAGGAAATTTTCCTGCACATTTACTATTCCCAAATATCCCGACCACCGTTTTATAGTTTCGAACGTGCTCGATTATATCCAAAACCTATCCATTTTTGGAAATCTCTATATCATTGGAAAGTTTATTCAATAACCTTCTCATAGAACCATCGGCGGGAAAATTTTGGTATAAATAAAATAAAAAAATTAATTTTATATAAATAATACCAATACACGTACTTGAATGCGCCAATACACATACTTGAATATGGGGTGTTACAACCTATGAGGAGGAACCAGTGGCTATTATTGATCGTCAATTAAAGAAGTTAAGGTCAAATGAGTTGGTGTCCATCAAAGTCTTTTAGAAGAACCATACCATTGAAGAAGCTACATTGGAGTAATATGAGACTCAAGTACCCTCACCTATTTCAATCTTCAGGTATGCACTTGTTCTAAATTTGGAGACCAAATTTTGTAAGATGGGGAGAATGTAATATCCCATATCATTTTAATTCTAGTTGTAAAAAGAAAAGCATAAGAAAAGAGAGTAGTGGGCCGCCCATCTATCCAAACCTAAAGGAATGAGGAAAAAGAATGGTCTTTAGCCTATCTATAAGTCTTAAAAAGAATAATAAATAACAAATAAGATGGAAAAGGGGTTAGATTGGCCATCAGCTTCATGTGTAAGGCAGAAAAAGGTGAAAACAAAAAAAAACTTTCAACAACAACATTTTTGTCACGACCCAAACCAAGGCCTAGTCGTGATGGATATCTCAAGTCCAAAAAGGACCGGAGACCACCCCTTGCACCTAACCAAATAGAGCACAATACCCCCAATATCGAATGAATTTCGAACACATAACAAGATAGTATAAGATTAGCTAAGGAAATTAAGACATGTATTTAGACGACAACACAAGCCGACCAACATCTCCCAAGTCCATAGTAATCCACAAAGAATTATAAGCAAAACTAAAATCAATAAAGTATCGGGACATTCCCCTGATCCTGACAATGACAGTGACAATGACAATGACAATGACAATGTTAATGATAAAGTAAACTCTCAATAAAAATCTAAGACTAGAAGCTGATGAAATATCCAACTCTTCCAGAGAATGAAAGCTCACCACCACCAATGACCAACGAACTGAGCCAATCCACCTAGTACTGTGGAGAAAAAATAGAAGTATCTTTGGTGCCGGCATCGAATAGGGAAATAGCATCTGGAGACAGTTAGTAGGTTGAGCAATAGTATTTAACTCAAGGATAAGGGATAAAATAAAGCCAAGTCGGACCTAATTCAAAACTATGTGAACATCATTTTATACATACATAAATAATAAGTCGAAAAGGGAACAAGGCTTAGCATGCATTTTAGAAACTTAGCCTGGATTATATAGCTTATCCTTCATAACATAAGAAGTCACCCACGGGCTCTATGGGTCCAACTCTTTCCTAACTGGAAAGGCCCCAGTGCGTGTAGCCGCACGAACTAGAGAATGTACATATGCACCATGGGGGACTGGATACAAGAATAATCACGAATATGGACTTATGAGAGTGCGAGTTGTACCCAAGACTTGGTGTGTGCAATTTAAGTGTAAGAGAGGCCCAAAATGCACCTAAATCAGTCCATAACTTGCACTTGATGGGCGCCCACTCTTTGAAGGGCCTTTTGGTTATTTTAATTAATATTTTGTAATAGCTATAAAAGAAATATTGTAGGGATTTTAGACTTATATTTTGTTGAATATGGAAGTTTTGAACACTTAGAAAAACAAGTCCTCTCTCCTTTAGGAGGCTTGGCAGAAACTAGGGCAAGATCTAGTGTAGAATCACTAGTGATTGTATTTTGCTTAGAAACATAGATGCTAGAGAGATGGAATCCGATATTGTGTCATATAAGAGATAGGTTAATCATTGTGTGTGGTGTTAAGGGTCCAAGAGTGGAATAGGCTCTTGGGTTCTTAAGATTATACCTTTGTGTAGTCTATCTATCTATCTCTTTTCTTTTATTGTAACTCTTGTTAGTGTTTGTTCTTGTTCTTATAATTCGTAACTTATTGTTCCATTTATAACATTATTGTTATTCATATTGTCATTATATTGTTGTTGATAATCATAGTTTTAATGGCTGTTTTGGTGTTAAAACACTCCCTTCATCTCGTTATTATTGTTGTCATTGTTGAATCCGAGTGTGGTCTCCAATCAGTCAAAGAATCCGTTTGATTAGTGGACTATTTTGGGGTGTGTTTCGTGTGTTCCTTATCACTTTTGTAACATTTGGCATCAGATCATGGCTTGATCTTGTTCCCAAAATATCAATCTTGAGCTTGAAAACTTGAAAATAAAAAAAAAAAATTGTTGAAAACTGAAAATTTCAGAAAAATAGCAATCTGTCCATTGTTGTTGTCTTGGCCAAAATTGTGTTCTTGTGGTGTTCTTGGCCGATATTTGTTCTTGAGTCTAGGTCTAGGAGTCCTTTAACTTTTCTTGTGTGTTTGTAGTGTTAGTTTGTTCTTCACTAACATTTTGAGTCGATCTAAACTTGAGCTTGAATTGTTAACCTTGTTGTGGAGGACTTGTTTTTCTTGGGAGATTGTTGTTGGTTGTTCTTGTCATAGTTAATGTGTTCTTGAAGTTCTTCGTCATATTCATCACCTTGTTAACATTAAAGTGAACTTAGATCTTCAAAAGGTGAAATACAAGGTGTAGAACTTGTTAAATCTGGAAAGACCCCCAACCTCCAAAGGACTTTACATCACATCTCAACTACTTTTCCATAAAAAAAAAAAGGGTCCATGTTTTAAGGGGAAGTACAAGTCTAGTCAAAGACTTTTGAGTTTTGAAATTTAAATGAAAAAGGATCTCCAAAGACTAGTTTGTATTTCCTCCATTGAACAATTTCCACCGAAGTTCAAATTATGAATTGTGAATTAAAATTTGTTAAGAACCAAACCACTAGTGGACTACTGGTAATGAGAAAATTTCAATTTGAATGAGTCTACATGTGGAATAATAAGTGAAAGATCAATGCTAACTAGCTATGTTTAGCTCTTGTTTTGATTCATCGTTATGGGTGTTGTGTTGTGTTTCTCTCTTAATACGTTTGGTATGACGATGTAGGAGGCTTTTGGAGCTAAATATGATGATATTTTGATGTTAAAGAAGCTTGGAATCTATGGGAAAGACGCCACAAGACAAAGGATCAAGAGGGGAGACTCAACACTTAACCAAATTTCGGAGAGCAAATTCAAAAGAGGTAGGGCTATTTGAGGGCACCGCCCCACCTGGACCGGGACTACAGCCAGGGTACCACCCCACCTATAGCAAGGCTGAACCTAGGTTCCACCCCACCCACTTCTAAGCTCAACATCTGAAGCTTTTCTTGTCAACCACGGAAAGGGCTTGCTCCTATACTATAAATACATGTTGTATCACGTTTTTACACATCTTTTGACATATTTTGGTGAGAAAAGGGCTGGTACAACTTATTCATTAGGTTTTTATTATTTTTATTTAGTTTATTCATGTTTTTAGTCGTTAATTACTATTTTGTGATTATGATTATGACTATGCGTGGCTAAACGCCCCCTTTCCGGGGTTGAAGCCAAGAACATGATTATTATTGCTATGGATTAAGTTTGTTTTCTTTGCTTATCAACATTGGTTATTTGTTTATTTTTGTTTTAACTATTTTAAGGATTCACAGCCCTTCGAATACATCCATTGTCAACCTTGTGAACTCGGGAGAGGGAATAGGGCGAAAGAACATGAGAATAAGTAGAGTATGGTTCTTGATTCTTTATAAAATAAGAAACTTGAATTAGTATCTAGGACAGGAATGTACTTAGATACCTTACTTGATTCATATGTAGGATGATATTTGTTAAGAACTTAAGTAAATTATTACATCCCTACTCAACGATGTAGGTGTAAGGTTCAACTTAGGTAAGATTAGAGGTTAGGAAACCATAATCGCGCAATTAACCCTACGAATCAACAACCATGATAAGAAAGTTAACGAATGAAATCCAATAGCATAATATGATTGTTCAAATTGATTCAACCTTGGGTTTTCTCTTATTGATTGTTACAAGATCCTTACTTTACGGAAATTTTGCAATTTACAAACTCAATTCTCTCTTTTGGTTACTCTCGCATCAAGTGAATCTAAATTGTGAATCAAAATCAAATAGTTGCCAAATCTAGTCTCTGTGGGATCGATAACTCAACTTTATTGAAGGCCACTATATTACTTGGTAGACCATGTACACTTGCGTGTGCGCTTGAGTCGCAATAAGTTTTAAGCGCCGTTGCCGGGGACTTGTATTTTGGTAATTGTTTATTTTAGTTTATATTTAGATTTATTTGGTGTTTTTACACTTGGTCTTGTTTTAGTGTTTGCAGGTGACAGGTTTCTAAGTTTATAAGCTGGCAATGGATCGGGAGTTGGTAGAACCAATTCTGAAACCCAAGCAACTTTACCATCAACACAGGAGAGAAGCAATCCTTCTCCCTAGAATTCAAAAAATCCAAAAAGACTAGAAGAACACCGCTCCTATGGCTAACAACAAGCAGCTGGTAGGAAAGTTAGAGAAGTGGTAGTCCCACTTCCAACAAACTTGACTTCCCCAATTCAAATACCGGTAGCTGGGGGAATTTTGAGTTGAAACACAATATGGTGCAACTTTTTATTAGCAGTGGACAGTTTGCAGGGCTTTCACAGGAGGATCCACAAGTCCACTTGCAGATTTTCATTGAGCTTACTGATGTATTCACTCCAACTGGGGTGACTCCAAATTATGTATGGCTAACATTATTTCCCCATTCACTTTTGGGGGAATCTAAAAGGTAGTTGAATGCAGAGCTGGCTAATTCAATCACATCATGGGATAACTTATCCAGAAAGTTTCTCATCAGATTTTTTCCTTTAGGCAAGATTGTGAGACTTCGTAGTGAGATAGTGAACTTCAAATAAAAGCCTAATTAAAACCTCTATCATGCTTGGAAACACTTAAAGGCTCTTCTTCAGGGTTTTCCACATCACCAACAATCGATTGAGGTACTTGCTTACACTTTTGTAGAAGATCTTAATCACAATACAAAGATTTTGCCAGATTCAGACGCAGGTGGTCAAGCGTTGGAGCTAACTTATGATGAGCTGTACATATTGTTGAACTGTATAGCAAAAGTAAATCTATATTGTCATTCAGATTCTAGAAGTGCCACAAAAAGAATTGCAGGTGTACTAAAGGTGAACCATTTCACAGCCCTATCAGCACAGGTTTCTACCTTACAAAATTTGATCAACACTGATTTCAGTGGCATAAAGTTGGTAGCACCACAACCTGCAGCCATAGTAAATGCCATCCAACAAGCCACAGGTTGGTCTAAAGTATGCAAAAATAGTGGTCATATGGCTACAATGTGTGCTTTAAATCTGAAATCTGTGATGTATGTAGGCAATACTCAAAGGAATAATTATGGTAATGCCTACAATATAAAATGGCAAGCTCAACCACCAAATCAATCATGAAATGCCCCACAGTCACAAGCCCAACTAAGTCAATCAACTAGCAACATGGAAGTGATGTTGAAGCAATTTATAGTAGGGCAAGCACAACTATTGGCGGATATGAAAAATCAATAGACAGAATTGTAGAATCAGAAAGTGGCCCAGAGAAGCTTAGAGTTACAAGTTGGGCAGTTACAACAAGCGTTAAATACTAGGCCACAAGGTGGTTTTCTAGCTGATACAGAATCCAAAGCAAGTTATGGCAATCACTTGAGGAGTGGTAAAGAGCTTCATAGAGAACCTCCAAAGGCAACTAAGGAGATAGATGCTGATGTGGGGACCCAATAAGTAAATGACACAGTTGCTAAAAATTCAAAGAAGTCTGAGTACTTGAAGGAAAAAATGGTTGTAGAAGAAATGAAGAAGAGGCTGCCACTACACTTCTCTCAGAGGCAAATAAAAGTGAAGGAGGATGTAATGTTCAAAAAGTTCTTTGACATATTTAGAGAGCTTCATATTAATTTACCTCTTTTAGATGTTTTGTAGAGTATGCCTAAGTATGCAAAGTACTTGAGGGATATGGTTGTGAATAAGGTAAAATTGTAAGATATGGGAGCAATAACACTCACTGAAGAGTGTAGTGTGGTAATACACAGAAAATCCCCAAGAAATTAAAAGATCAGGGGAAGTTTGTTATCCTTATTTAAATTGGGAAAAAAGAAGTCCATGCATTGAGTGATTTAGGTTCAAGTATAAATTTGATGGCTCTATCTCTATTATAAAAATTAGGCTTGGGAAAGCCTAGATCAACCATCGTGGTTTTACAGCTAGCAGATGATTTCATTGCATATCCGAAAGGAATACTTGAAGATATCCTCATTAAGTTTGGTAAATTTGGTATTCCTGCTGACTTTATTGTTCATGATTTTGAGGCATATAATTAGGTACCAATCATATTGGAGCATCCATTCTTAGCAATCAGAGGGTCCTTGATTGATGTTAGAGAAGGCACGCTCAAGATGAGGGTAGATGATAAAGAGGTGGTATTTGATGTTTACAAAGCACCTACTGTAAAACCCCAAATTAAAGATTTGTATGAGATAAATGCTATTAAAGGGTAAAAGTGTAGGGTGGTTAGTCCACCAAAGACCTCTTTGGATTACCTGATTGAGCGGCCTTAGATGAAATCACTTTGTCTCAACGTGATAAAGGTTAAATAAAAAAGAGATGCTAACCTTGGGAGTGCAAACTCAAGTGGTCAAAAATGAATGAGAAATGGCTCCCAAAAGGGAGTAAAAGTGTGAAAAAATATGGTTAAGTTGATATGGATCGTGCTGTGACACTAAATTAGGCGCTGCTTGGGAGGCAACCCACGTTAATTAGGTATGTTTTCTTTTCAGTTTGTTTTTAGTTTTATATCATGTAGTTGTCCTTTTTGGTTAAGTCACAAGTTAATGGGAAGTATGAGTACCATAAAATTGAGCTTAAAGCATGGTAAAGACTGAGTGTGGGGTCCCGTGGACCTTCTTTATGCAAAAAGCTACAACTAGCTAGGCCTAGAGGCCTCAGGGAGTATTTCTGTCACTTACCTTTAAAATTTACTTTTGGGACAAAGTAGATTTTTAAGTGTGGGGTGGGAAAATTCCCAAATTTTGGCTCAATTTAAAAAATTTTAGGTTAAGAATAGGTGAGATATTTTTATTAGTGCTATCTTTTATTACATGATACAAGCGGGTTTGTGTAGAAAAGCATGTTGATTGAAAGAATTGCTATTTTTGAGACTCTTAGGCTTATGTTTATGACTTTTGTACTTGTTGGCTTAATTTTGAATTCATGTTATTATTTGGTTGGGATTCTATGAAGATCCTATTGGGTTGAGCATATTCCATGTGTGATGTGTGGTATTTGTATATTCCTTGTTACATGTGATGTCAAGAACTTGCCTGGTGTATGTGTAAAGCAAAATAAAGAGTGTGGGTTTAGGAGATGATTTAGGCATTTCTTTGATAACCTTATTCTATACCTTCTATTTGTCCTACCCATTATGCATTATCCTAGTTAACCTCCATTGAGCCTTTAGCTTTTTCTTTGGTAGATTAATATGTAGCCTAATCCCCTTCTTTGATAGACCATAATTTGATCCAAAAATCTTCTAAGTGCTTTAATGAAAAAAAATTGAAAAAAGAGTTTGGGAAATTAGAGAAGAAAAAGGTGAAATTGATGCCCTAAGGTAATAGTTATTGGTGTTAATAATTGATGTGTGATGGATGGATGTGATATAATTTATGCTAGAATATGTCCATGATTGTGAAAAAAGAGAAAAAAAATTGATTCTTGTGGTAGTAAACTAGGTGTTCACCAAGTGTTTGTGAAAATTTTTAAAAGAGATGAGGTAAAAATAAAAGGTATGGATGAATGAATAAGTCTAGTTTGTTTGTTGGAGAGTGATTTTAAATGTATAATGTAGTGTATTAAAGTGCTTAGAGAGGTTAGTCACTATTCTCAAATAGTTCCTACCCATCTCTTAGCCTACATTACAACTCGAAAAAGTCGTAATTGATCTTAAGCATTACATTTGACTATTAGTGAAGCATTACACTAAGGGAAAGCCTATGGTTCACTATGTGTAACTTGTGAATTCTTTGTGAGAGTGAGCGTAATTTGATTCTTGTACCCATCATGTTCTAAATTGCTTAATTGTGAGTGATTCTGGGTAACTCTCTTATTATGAGGGCACATGTTTGATGAATATGGGTGATTTGTATGATTTCTTTGATTGAATGATGTGCATGAGTTTGCCAACTTGTTGAGTAAATTCTTGAGGCGAGGATGTTTTGGAGTAGTGTTCATAAGTTTTCAATTGTGTTTGTAACATGCTTAGTATAGAAACTTGCATTACATATAGTCATTGTAGTACTAGATTGAGTGTCTTTCATGTAGTAGAAGTTTATAATCTCCATATCATGTGGTTTATAGTAAAGAGTTGTTCGAGGACGAACAAGACTTTAAGTGTGGGGTGGTGATGTTAGATGTATTTATGCATTCTAGCGTCATTATTCTAGACTTTCTAGCCTTGTTTTGAGGATGATTCATGTGATGAATGTGTTGATAATGAGATAAATGTGCATAGAAGTGTTAAATCATGTTTTTATTATGTTTAAAGTGAGTTCCAAACAAGTTCGTACTCAAAAGATTCATTTAGAGTTCAAATTGGAAAACTAGTGTTACTAGCTTGAGCTAGGTGCTTGTCTAGTTAATTCTGGTAGATTCTATTGTTTTTAAAGTGATCCTAATGATTTTTATGTGTTATTATGAGTGGAATAACTTGTTGATAATGAGAAAATTTCAATTTGAATGAGTCTACAACTGGAAAAATAAGTGAAAGATCAATGCTAACTAGCTATGTTTAGCTCTTGTTTTGATTCATCGTTATTGCTGTTGTGTTGTTTTTATCTCTTAATTCGTTTGGTGTGATGATTTAGGAAGCTTTTGGAGATGAATATGATGATATTTTGATGTTAAATAAGCTTGTAATCCATGGTAAATATGCCACATGATAAAGGATCAAGAGGGGAGACTCAACACTTAACCAAATTTCGAAGAGCAAATTCCAAAGAGGTAGGGCAATTTGAGGGCGCCGCCCCACCTGGAACGGGGATATATCCAGGGATCCTCCCTACCTGTAGTGGTTCTGAACCCTGGGATCCACCCCACCACTTCCAGGCTCAACATATGAAGCTTTTCTTGTCCAACACAGAAAGGGCTTGCTCCTATACTATAAATACATATTGTATCACGTTTTTACACATCTTTGGACATATTTTGGAAAGAAAAGGGCTTATACAACTTCTTCATTAGGTTTTTATTATTTTTATTTAGTTCATTCATGTTTTAGTCATTAATTACTATTTTGTGATTACGATTATGACTATGCGTAGCTAAACGCCCCCTTTCCGGGGTTGAAGCCAAAAACATGATTATTATTGCTATGGATTAAGTTTGTTTTCTTTGATTATCAACATTGGTTGTTTGTTTATTCTTGTTTTAACTATTTTAAGGATTTGCGACCCTTAGAATACACGCATTGTCAACCTTGTAAACTCGGGAGAGGGAATAGGGCGATAGAACATGAGAATAAGCAGAGTATGGTTCTTGGTTCTTTATAAAATAAGAAACTTGAATTAGTATATAGGATAGGGATGAACTTAGATACCTTACTTGATTCATATGTAGGATGATATCTGTTAAGAACGTAAGTGAATTATTCATCCCCGCTCAACGATATAGGTGTAAGATTCAACTTAGGTAATAGATTAGAGGTTGGGAAACCATAATCGCGCAATTAACCCTACGAATCAATAACCAAGATAAGCAAGTTAACAAATGAAATCCAATAGCATAATATGATTGTTCAAAGTGATTCTACCCTGGGTTTTCTCCTATTGATTGTTACAAGATCTTTACTTTATGTATTATTTACATTACTTGCAATTTACAAACTCAATTCTCTCTTTTGTTTACTCTCGCATCAGGTGAATCTAAACTGTGAACTAAAATTAAATCATTGCCAAATCTAGTCTCTGTGGGATCGATAACTCGGCTTTCTTGATGGCCAATATATTACTTGGTAGACCACGTACACTTGCGTGTTCGCTTGAGCACTGTCATGTGACGTCAGTAATTACTGTTTATATAATAAATTTTAAGCTCAAATTTTTATATTTTAGTCTCATTTTGTGTCTTTAGTTTCGTTTGTTGATCCCAAATCTAACTTACAAGCTAGTACTAGATTGTAAGTTAGTTTTGAAGCCGTTCTTCGTGTTAACCTTCCTTTGTGTGTCTTAATTCTTTTGAGTCATTGTAATACATCCTTGTGTGTTTTCCTTACTCTTTAAAGTCCTATTAAACGTTGGATTCACCTCTCAGAGTACAAGCAAGCTTACAACACTTGTGAGATTGAGAGTGAGGGATTCGAGAGACACGAAATAAAAATAAAAAGTGAGGATATTTTGTACAACTAACGTGTTTTCTGTTTTGTAGGTATCTCCTTGGCCATAATGGATACCATTTTGTCCTACCTTGATGCTATTGATCGAGAAATAGCTAAGGCAAATGTGGGTCTTGAAAAATTAGGCTCGGATATGTCTACTATACTTGATAGGGTGGATCGAGTGGAAAGTCAAAGGAATACTCGTGTTTCTACTTCCGAAACTTTACCTCAAACAATAAATCCTCCAAGACCACCACCAAATGACATAGACATAATCCAAGCCTCCAAATGTCCTCCAACCTGAGACCTAAGTAGGACACTTCTCCCACAATTCAATCAAGTCCAACAAGAAGGACTGGGAAGCCAATCTCCTCTCATCCAATCTCCACAACCGAAGCTCTACATTACCAAATCAATCCTTTCATCTGAAACTCCACTTCACCTAAACCAATATGTCCATATTGAGGAGTGTGGTAGAAAGTAACATAAGGGACATGGAGTCTACAATAATGCATATATGATGGAAGAGAAGTTGAGAGGAAGATGTAGGGAACCACAAGTAACCCTTCACCAAGAAAGAAGGTGGGATGTATTTAGTGTTTCCTTTGTCATTCACTATCTATTTTGGAGGAGGATGAAGACAAGGCTCAAGATGGAGAGGAATCCGAGGTTCAAACTAAAGATGTTGGCCGAGACTTGTTGTTATTAAGCCCTCAGATTCTTCATATTTTGTGATGGTTTTTGACTTATTTTTGTGACTTGTTTGCGGACTATTTTGAGTAGGTTTCCTTTAAGTGACCAAGTGAATGAGGTGAATCCATGAATTTGTGGACAAATTTCTCTCAAGATGGACAGGAGGATACGATAATAATCACAGATATGGACTTATGAGAGTGCGAGTTGTACCCGATCCTTAGTGTGTGCAATTGAAATGTAAGAGAGGCCCAAAATGCACCAAAATCAGTCCACAACTTACACTTGATAAGCACCCACTCTTTGAAGGACCTTTTGGTCATTTTAACTTATATTTGGTAATAGCTATAAAAGGAACATTGTAGGGCTTTTAGACTTAGTTTTTGTTGAATATGGAAGTTGTAAACACTTAGAAAGACAAGTCCTCTCTCCTTTAGAAGGCTTGGCTGAAACTAGGGCAAGATCTAGTGTGGAATCACTAGTGATTGTATTTTACTTGGAAACGTAGATGCTAGAGAGGTGGAATCCTATCTTATGTTATGAAAGAGATAGGTGAATCATTGTGTTTGTTGTTAAGGGTCCAAGAGTGGAATAGGCTCTTGGGTTCTTAAGATTATGCCTTTGTGTAGTCTATCTATCTATCCCTTTTCTTTTATTTTAACTCTTGTTAGTATTTGTTCTAGTTTTTGTAATCCGTAACTTGTTGTTCTTGTTATAACATTGTTGTTGGTCATCTTTTCTTTATATTGTTGATAATCATTGTTTGGATGGATGTTTTGGTGTTAACACATACCCTTCATCTAGTTATTGTTGTTTTCATTGTTGAATCCGAGTGTGGTCTCTAATCGGTCCAAGAATCCCTTTGATTAGTGGACTATTTTGGGGTATGTTTCGTGTGTTCCTTATCATTCTTGTATTAGGACTCGAACCTCCTGACATACTAAGGTGAATTATGAACCCAATCTTGTAATATAATATGGGAGACTCGAACCTCCCAATAATACAATAATAATAATGGGGACTCAAACCACCCGGTCATTTTGACCCCCACATCAGCAACTGCAATTTCCAGTATTGGTCCTTCGAGACCTCCACTTTCATGCCTCAACTACACAACCCTCATTAAAGGCCAATTAAAATATTTATCACACATTCCTATTCATTGAACAATAATACATATTTAGGCATACACTGTTGGTATTGTCATACCAGCTATACTTGTAAGGTAACATCAACATACCAAATCAATTATCATTATTTAGGGGGAAATAACATCCCTCTTGGTTCAATCATACATTAGGTTTGGGGAATTACACAACCCCGTAAGGTTCAATTCAAAATCATTATACTTCACTGACTTCTTCACATAAGGCAATAGTTCAAGAGCAGTTCAATGTGCATACTTTTCATATTTAAAACCAATTTCACAACATAGGGTTGAGGTCATTACCACTTCAATTGTCAATAGTCATAAAATTGGGTGAAATCACAAGCCTCTAGTTTAATTAACATACCCATGCACCCTACAAGTTAAAAATCCTTAATAAAGCATGAACAGTCATATATAAACCATGGGAAACATTGTTTAGACACAAACATTCAAAACCCCCAACCCATGTTCCAAAACCAACATCAAAACCATATGACTAACTATTTAAAACACATAATTTTACAAAATAATAGTTGGGGAAGAGTAACATTCCTGAAATACCCAAGATTATGGAGAGAATTGAACCCTGGAAGATATCCTTGACCCTATTCTTGGAAATCCTAAGTATGGATGCTTGAGATACTTAAGAGAGAAGAACAAATGTTTGGAGTGTGTTATCGATGAAAATAGGTCCCTAAGTATGTTTATAGGTCGTGGGTTATTATTGGGATAAGAGAAAAATTTCTAAAATATCCACATTAAAAATTAGGAAATAAACTGTCAGTCGTTATGGGTCTCATAATGACTCGTCCTGACTCATCTCCACGAGTCATTGTCAAGACAGTCACCAGGAACACACATATTATTGATCTTACAACTCATATATCATGGCTCGCAATATGACACTATCACTCGTAGGGTCCAATCGTAGTCAACACAGCTACCATTTGGGTATATACTAAAATCCTACAATTTACCCACAACCACCCGTAATGAGTCCTCACGACTCGTAATGAGCCACTCATAGTCAGAGCAGAAGACTTATCCATACACACTGGTCAGTCTATGATTTAGGTCCAACTACTTTTCATGAATCCCTACGACTCATAGGATAAGTCTTAGTTAGGACAGTGAGGATTCAATTTCATAAATTTTCAAGGACTAAAACTCCTGGGTGTTACATTCTCCCCCTTTAGGATCATTCATCCTCGAATGATGGGTCAAGGCATATGTTAGAACGATTTAAAATAGAAACACTCTCACACATACCTTTAACAAAGACAGAAAACAAAGATGTTAAAGAATACACATACCTCAAGCACAATTCTCCAAAAAAAGAAATAGGAATGGATACTTGGACTTTATGTCCTCCTTGGTTTCCCAAGTAGCTTCCTCAAACTATTCCTTCCTCTAAAGAACCTTTACCGAAGCCAAGTCCTGTGTCCGCAATCAACGAACTTACCGATCTAAGATCACCACCAAAAATTCCTCATAAGATAAGGAATTCAAAATGGCCAGACCTTCCAAAGGAACAATAAATGAAGGACCACCCACGCACTTCCTCAATATCGAGACATGGAAGACCGAATGAATGGAGCTCAATCTAGAAGGCAACTCCAATTCATATGCAACATTGCTAACCCTTCTCAAAAGTAAATACTAACCAACATAATGGAGACTGAGCTTTCCCTTCTTCCTAATCCGCATCATGCCCTTCATTGGAGACACCTTTAAGAACACCCAGTCACCAACATTAAACTCCAACTCCCTTTGTCTCACATCCGCATAGACTTTTAGTGACTTTAGGCGGTCTTAAGCCTATATCAAATCACCTTCACCTTTTCCATGAATTGGTGAACCAAATCAGAGACAAATAACCTATTTTCACAAACCTCAAACCACCCAATAAGAGACCTACACTTTCTACCATTCAAGGCCTTAAACAGAGTTATTCGAACACTAGAGTGATACTTGTTATTATAGAAAACTCAATGCGAGGAAAATGATTAACCCAACAACCATCAAAGTCAATTACAAGCATGAAGCATATCTTCTAAAGCCCAAATCATCCTTTCTATTTTCCCATCCCTCTATGGGTGGAAAATGGTATTAAGGGTTACCTTAGTCCCCAAACCTCGCTGGAACGACCTCCAAAAGTGAGATGAGAACTGGGTACCATGATCGAAAATGATAGAAACTGGAACACCATGTAACCTCACGTTCTCTTAGATATACAACTTCCCATAGTTCTCAGCAAAAAACTTAGCCCTCACAGGAAAGAAATGAGCTGACTTAGTCATCCTATCCACGAGGACCCAAATGGAATCAAACTGATTTCAAGACCGTGGTAAATTGGTAATGAAATCCATATTAATTATTTCCTATTTCCACACTGGCAACTCAATCTCTTGGGTAAACCCATCGGGCCTCAAGTCCTTCACCTTCACTTGCTGACATACCATGCACTTAGCTAATAAATTGGACACATCCCTCTTTAAGTTATTCCAACAATAAATTTATCTTAAGTCATGATACATCTTTGTCGAACCATGATGAATAGTATAACATAACTC
Source organism: Capsicum annuum (assembly GCF_002878395.1). Classification (NCBI taxonomy): domain Eukaryota; kingdom Viridiplantae; phylum Streptophyta; class Magnoliopsida; order Solanales; family Solanaceae; genus Capsicum; species Capsicum annuum. Next base: position 36,763,918 of record NC_061119.1, on the reverse strand, counting down.
ATGAGCTTCGGCCAAAATTCTTCCTTGCAACCCATCAACATCAGAACACATAATCTACTTTGGTACCTCAAAATACCATCACTACTAATATCAAAAGCCATCACTTTCTGCCTACGTACTTTCTCCTTAATCTGCATCAAGATAGGATCTAACACTTGCTTCTCTTTTACCTCAGCACCAAGAGATAACTTCACTACATTTTTAAAAATCACACCACCATCTTTGGAATCCAACAGTCGAACCCCAAGATTTTATTAATGGTGAATATCCTTCACCAATCCTCGTTTCTCCTCATCCACATAAGATAAGTTCCTAATGGATAACCTGCTAAGAGCATCAGCAGTGATGTTAGATTTACCTGGGTGGTAGTGGAGACTCATGTCACAGTCCTTCAGCAAATCAAGCCACCTCATTTGCCTAAGATTTAGCTTCTTTTAAGAAAACACGTATTATAGGCTCTTGTGATCAGAATAAATATCCACATGGACCCCATACAAATAATGTCGCCAGATCTTCAATGCAAACACCATAGCTAACAATTCCAAATTATGAGTTGGATAATTTTTGTTATGAACCTTCAACTGCCTAGAAGCATATGTAACCACCTTGCCATACTACATTAACATACAACCTAGTCCCACCCAGGACGCATCACAATAGACAACAAAACCATCAACACCCTCAGGTAGAGTCATGACCGGAGCCGAAGTCAATTTATCCTTCAAATTCTCAAAACTACCCTCACAAGCATCATACCAAAAGAACTTCACCTTCTTCTGAGTCAACTTAGTCAGGAGCAGCAATAGAAGAGAAATTTTCCATAAACCTTTTATAATAACCGGCTAAACCCAAGAAGCTCCAAATATTGGTTGGAGTCGTGGGTTTAGGACACTTCTTAACCACTGTAACTTTCTGTAGATCCACCATGATCCCTTCACTAGAAACAACATGACCCAAATAAGTCGCAGCATTTAACCAGAACTCATACTTTAAGAACTTTACATACAACTATTGATCCTTAAGGATCTGCAACACTAGGAGAAGATGATCAGCATGATCCGTCTCACTCTTAGAATACACCAAAATATCATCGATAAAAACTTTGATGAAAAAATCCAAAAACTAACGTAATACCCAATTTATGAGATCCATAAATACTGCTGGGGCATTAGTCAAACCAAAACACATCACAAAACTCAAAATGACCATTCCGAGTTTGAAAAGTAGTCTTAGGGATTATAGCTGCCTAATCTTCAACTGATGGTACCTAGACCAAAGATCAATCTTAGAAAAGTACTTAGCTCCCTGAAGCTAATCAAAGATATCATCAATTCTAGGAAAAAGGTACTTATTCTTCACTGTCACCTTGTTCAACTGGCAATAATCAATACACATCTAAAGGGAATCATCCTTTTTACTCTTGAATAATACAAGTACACCCCACAGAGACACACTAGGGAGAATACCCTAGTTAAAAAGATCTTTCATCTCAGCTGGAGCTATTTTATAGGGAGGGATAAAAATAGGGCGAGTGTTCGAGAGAAGATTAATCCCAAAATTAATTTCCCTATTGGGATAAATACCAAGAAGATCATCAGGGAACACCTCAGAAAATTAACAAACCATAGGGATATACTACAAGGAAGGACCTTCGGATCTAGAATCCTTAGCATGCACTAGATGATAGAGGCACCCTTGGAGATCAATTTTTGGACTCTAAAATACGAAATAAACCTTTCCTTAGGCACTAGGGAAATACCTTCCTACTCCATCCCTAAGATCATATCAAAGTCTAACATGTCCAACTCTATCTGATCCACCAAGGTCTCTCTACCACAGACCGACATCACACAACCCCTATAGACCCTTCTAGCCATAATGGAAACACCCATTAGGGTAGATATAGAAAAAGGATCTAGAATACTCCCAGGATCAAGTAGATAATATACATCATAAGATAAAAGTTTGAGCATACCAGTAACAATATCAGGGGATACCTTAAAATCCTGGTGGGTGGCAAGAGCGTACAGATGATCCCAACCAGTGCTAAATCTAGGAGAAGAAGTAACACCTTTTGGTGTTAGAGCTAATAAAGTAGCAACATGGATCTTATTTTCAGCAAAAGCAACCCTAAAAGGACAATCCCTCCGCGCATGACCAATCTGACCACATTTAAAGCACTTATTCCTCTATTCTTCACAAATACCATGGTGCACCTAACCATAAAATATATAAGAGGGATATGATAGAGCTGACTGAACCCTCTAGCCTGAGGCTAGGCACCCTGTGCCTTGGGACCAACACTATTCTAAAAATAATAATCACCCAACGACTTTGGATAAGGAGCACTAGCAGTAGAGTAAGAACCAAAATTGCCCCTCTTCTTCCAAGTCCATTTTCCACTGTGTCCACCACTCTGTTGCTGACCTCCGCCCTGATTCAATTATTAAAACTTCTTATTCTATCTTTCACTTATCTCTGCTTGCTTCTCCTTTTCCTCTTCCACTTGTTGCATATACACCACTAGTGTAGAGATGTTAATATTATTATTCAACAAGGCAGCCTTGCTTTCCAAAATCATATCATGAGACAATCCTAAAGCAAACTTCCCTTTTATAGCTCTTATGCTAGACACTAATTTTGGAGCATATCGTGATAGCTGATAAAACTTCAAGGCATACTTTTTTACTGTCATCTTGCCTTACTTCAGATTTATGAATTTCCTGGCCTTCGCCTTCCTCAACTCCTGAGGAAAGAAATGATCAAAAAAAGCACTGGAGAAGTCATCCCATAAAGCAGACTCAACATCATCACCCTAGACTGGTCCCATTCCTCATACCATTGATATTTTATATCTTTCAATTGATAAGTAGCAAACTCCACACCTTTCATAGCAGTAGTATGCATCACACAAAAAAACTTCTCTATCTCATTAATGAAATTTTGAGGATCTTCCACAACTTTAGAACCAGTGAAAATTGGAGGACTCAACCTCATAAATAGGACAACTCTATGACCTCAGAAGATGGAGCAACAAAAGCACAATTCTCAGTCTGAGAGGACGTCAATTGGGCAAGCAAATGATTGACTAGTAAAACTCCACATTACATACGCCAGCCTGAGGTATCTGAGGAGGACTAGGGGAATCGATGGTACACCACTGGGTCAATTAGAATCAGTGATCCTAGATCGGGTATGAAACCCTTGAGTTGGACAAGCTCCGTCCATATTATCCTCAGATGGGATAGAAGATTTTCCATAAGCATTAGATCTTCTGGGAGGCATGATCTAAAAAGCAAATATACGAGAATTAAAGGAGTTTTCAAGATATTAGACTCTATAGCTTGAGATAGAACAACAAGGAAGAAAAATATTCCTAAATGTATCGTGGCCTCTCTCTTATAAGTGTGGCGTACTCACACCCATAAAAGAGACTCTACTTGACATAGCTTTATGGACACCTGATAACACCAAACCTAGGATCTGATACCAACTTTGTAATGATCCGAACCAGGGCCTGACCATAATGGGTATCTCAAGTCCAATGAGGACCGGAGACCACCCCCTACACCTAACTAAACAAAATACAATACCCCAAATATTAAATGAATTTTTAATATATAACAACATAGCATAAGATAAGCTAAGGAAATTAAGACATGTATTTAGCTGACAACACAATCTGTCAACCAACATCACCCAAGTCCACAGTAATAGACAAAGCCTTATAAACAAAATCAAAATCAATAAAGTATCAGGACATGCCCTCGACCCTGATAATGAAAATAAAAATGTTAATGAAAAAGTAAGCTCGTACTCAATATGGGTGTCGTTTGTTTTGTTTTGATGCATATATTTTATATTTGATATTTTTAGTAAAGTTATGGATCATTCACGGAAAGGAAGGTCATGGGTTCAAAGGGCAGTAAACCAATTTTGGCATTCAGGGTAGGTTATGGCTTAATTCTTTTAGACTGGGCTAGATAGTAAATGATGGTGCAAAATACATGTTAAGGATGGGAATTGATCATGAAAAATTATTATCTATGTGTTGTGTCCATGTGGGGGCCTATATATGATGTAATTTTTGAAATTGAGATATTATGTGACATGTAAAATCGTGTGGGATCCTACATGACGTCAATAGCCTTGAATGCATCTGAATAATTATATTATGTATTTTAGTAACTTTGGTGTATTATGATATATATATATACATATATATTCATATTTTTAGCTTTTGAAACATGTGGAATAAATAGATAGACGAAAATAATAAGTGGATATTGGCTCACATGGTTATGAAAATATATCATATTGTGGTTGGCTGTGGAAATATATCATGCGGTTTGTTGTGGAAATACTCATTGTGATTGGTTGTAAGCATTTCATCCTCATATCATTCTCATTCATGGAACAAATGGAACCACCGTGGTAACACCTTTTTATGATAGAAAATATGACATCTTATAAAATCTCTTCCCGAGGGATATGCCAAGAAGAAGATATAGATATAGATATATCAATTGTATATGGGTTGAAGAACGTCTTATGAGTCCCACATCGGGAGGCTTACCTCCATGGGTGTATACAGAGATTGTACAATGATCTCATGCATCATAATCATCATCATTATATACTTTGCTCTTGTTTTATTATGTTTGTGTTGTGACTTGTATTTTTTATATTAACTTGTAGCTATCTAATTATTCTATTTATCTTAATTGTACTTGATAATCCTATATATAGTTGGTATTCTATTGTCCTTCTTATATGCGAGATAGTGTATACTTGTGCCCCTATTTTGTATGTTATTGTATAATATATGGATATTGTAGAACTGTTAGTGCAACCAGTATAGGCTACCATTCTGGGACATTTTCTAGTTACAAGTGACGTGCCCTTAGTGTGTATTTCTATACTTTATTGTCTACTTTTCTCGATCAACCCATGATACCTATTGAGTACAAGTGGACCATACTCACTCCTACTTTACCCTTTCAGTGTATATTTATGTTCGAGTGTCCCTCAGACAAGTTGATTTTAGGTGCCTTCAGTTTACTCAAGGTAGTGGTTGGACATTCATAAGTCTGAAGTTCACCTCTATCTTTTTGTACTAGTTATGTCTTTATTAGTATTCAAAGACAGTTATGATTTCTTGCAGTTATTTTTGATGTATTTGACTCATGGATTATATTAGTAATTCTTACACTATTGACACATAGTTTTAGGAATGCATGATTTTGGATATGCTCTTCCACATTTTATAATTACATATGGGGCTACTTATGGGTATTGATGTCCTCTTGGGGTTTCTGTTGTCGTGCCTCTTTTCCCCAGAGTCTTGTTCCTAGTAGAGCTGGCATGTTCAGGCGTATTGTGTTTGTTTTGTGATGTGTTATGGTTAACTGGGGGGAAAATAGGTATCTAGGATAGTTGACATATTTTGGTTGATTTTTCTTGGAATGATGAATACCTCTCCAATTGTCGATCTGGTAGCTGTGTGATGTGCATCTATAAGTGACTATTGTGAATCTTTTTATGGTATTAGTACTAGGGACATGATAATCACTGCTAACAATTGCATGAACCTAATGGGTAGTAGCTTGTGATGTACCTTTGTGCTATGTGTGTGTGAGATACTATCTAATTTTCGTTGTGTGTTAAATCCAGAACTTGCCCGGTTAGTCTTGCCTTGGTTATAGGATAGCGGTTAGGAAAAGATCATAGGCCGTTGTTGATACTAGTCCACTTTTAGCCTAAATGACCTTCCATGTGTGAATAATATCCCTTGATCCTGATTTTGAGCCTGAATGCCTATTCTTTTTATTATGCCTATCACCTTCCCATTTATATCACAATGAACCAATTTTGGCCCTAGTCCTTCTTGGACATTATGCACTTTGAATGAGGTAAATCGCCTAAGTTGAGGGTGGCTACCATAGGGGTGTGTGACATAAAATGAGTATGAAGAAAGGTAGAATGAAAGAAAAGAATAAAAAGCTGGGAGCGGTGGAAAAAGAATAAGAAAAGAAATATTGTGAAAAAGAAGAAATGATTGTCAAAAATACCGCACCCATCCGGAGTATGTGTGATCAAGAAAGGAGAGAATTAAGTAAAGGCTGACAAGTGAGACCCCAAAAATAGTGTAGTGCCAACGAAGCTTAGTTAATTTAAATATCTTTCCGTATCATACCATCCCCAAGCCTACGTTACAAAGCAAAAGAAAAGACCTATAGTGATCCTAACTTAACTGTCTGAAAACTTAGGCAATGAAAATAAGGGCAAGCATATGGTGTTTGACATGCATTGATTGGAATATCTTTCTGAGAGTGAGTGTCTCTTGACCGTCCCTACATTTACATACTTGATTTCATATATGAGTGAGGAGGGGCTCCTTTGTTGTAAGGGCACATCGGTTGCACTGCTAGTTGCCTACTTGTTTAGGTAGTGTAATTTGTACATATTCATAGTTATTGTTTCTAAGTTGATGTCATATCTTGATTCCTTTCTATCACATTGTTGATCTTCATGGATATACACAGTTGGGTTTAAAGTGATTGAAAATGGAGAGAGTAATGTGTTTTGAACTAAAATTAATGATCAACTGTCATAGGAATCTTATGTGTCTCTTGGTTAAGCATCGTAGTGTTGTGTTTTAGTTGCTTGAGGACAAGCAATTGTGTTAAGTTGAGGGTGTTGATGTGTGAGCAGACGCTAACATATTTAAGGCTTTTAACTGAGAATAATTGCAAACTCTTGAGCAACTTTTGTCGTTTTTGATTATTTTACTTTGATATTGTAATAAAAGTCATGATGCAAGGGAAATTTAAGGAAATGGAAGCAAAAGAGGGTGTTGATGTCCTCAACAAATTGAGGACATTTCTTGCACTAAATTGAGGTGTAAGAAATCCCCGGCAACGACGCCATTTTTGATAACGCTCAACTTACACCTCAATTTAGTGCAAGGTGGTCATCGTCAATATATTAATCCAACTTTGGAGTCGGGGTCTAATCCACAGGGAATAATGTGAGTGGTAATTAAATCAATTTGAAACTATAGCTACAAGTTAAATTCAAACGAATGATGTGAAAAGATAAAGTGGGTTTTTTTAATGATTAGAAGATAATTGTTAGTCACTCTAGTTTTAGTGTTCGTAATCAAGAGTTTATGAAATAACCAGAATTATGTTCACTAGGGTTTTTTTGGTACTTGACAGATGCTAAAAGTGGTTCAAGATTGTCATAGTGGGTAGGATAACAAGCTATCCTTATCGATGTTATTCTTAAATGTCTCTCGACCTACTTAAGCGTTTAATTCCCTAGTCCTCTCGGACTTAGGAAATTTTTATTTACCGCTCAGATTTTACCTCAGGTTAACCACCTTGTTACAACGTTGATTATTAAACAAAGTATTTTCGAGTCCCTGTTGATAATTCACTCCCTACTATATTTGATTTCTTTCTCAAGCAAATCAAAGCAGGTGTGTCTACTATTTTCAACCAACAGACGTTAATTAAAACTTCAGAATTATCAAAAAATCCTGCCACCTTTTGAATCTTGAATACATAGTATCTTATCAAGACCTAACCCTAGATCCCATAAATAAGGTTAATGGATTTTAGCCACTCATTACGTAATGAATGAAACACATAATTGAATTCATGATTTGAAAGATAAACTTACAGAGATGAATAATAACTAGTGAATCACAGATTAGATCACAAAGGAATAATCCCAAAATACTGATAATAATCTCTTCAAAATAGTTGGGCTATTAAAGTCAAGAAGTAAAGAGAGAAAATATCAAAATATGTTTTCCAAAATTCAAGTGACAACCCCCTAGAAAAATCCTAAACAATGCTTTTTATAGTTAATCCTAAATAAGGAAATAAAATCACAATGTTCAGAAAATCCTTCAGAATAGGTGACGGCATTTGTGGTGGCTTGTCAGGGTCTTGATGACATATCAGGAATGTCTCCAGGCCCTTCAGTATTCTTGGCATCTTCTGCTTTAACTGGCGACAAATCTTGATAACTTATCAGATACGTGACGTCATATGAGAAATGTCGTCACTTCTTCATTCAAAATTTGATTCTCTGCCTATACTTGATGGCAACTCTAACGCCTTATCACAGTTGTGACGACATGTCAGAAATGTCGTCACAGTTTTACTTTAATCCTTCTAACTCTGCAACACCTAACGTGATTTCTGATAACTTATCACAGGGCTGACGACTTATTAAGAATGTCGTCAGCCACACTTCTAGTTCTTTTGCATCAGTGTTTAGCTCTTGTGCTTCCATTTCCTTAAATTTCCCTTGCATCATGACTTTTACTGCAATATCAAAGTAAGATAATCAAAAATGACAAAAGTTGCTTAAGACTTTGCAATTATTCTCAGTTAAAAGCCTTAAATGTGTTAGCATCTGCTCACATATTAATGGTTTGGCTTCATTCCAGGAGCCTTATCTTGGGTAGTTCTTTCTTTTTTCCTTATTATATTAGTTTCGGTGATAGGATTACTTGTCAAGGTATGCTGCGACATATCCATGATGACCCTTGATTTTAGATTGTGACTGTCACAACCCAAAAGAGAGGGTCATGATGGCACTTATCACCAGTGTACCTTGATAAGTAAGCCTATCACCCAAACTAATATAAAAAAGGAAAAGACAAAAACATCCCAAGGTAAGGCGTCTAGAATGAAGCCGAGCCATATAAGTAATCATAACAATGCAGACAAAACTTATTTAAGATACCAATCATGCCTAAAACTAGGTGTCAATAGTGTAAGAACTGTTAAACATCATATAGATAATGATCATGTAAATATGAATGATAATCAGGTAGATATTGATCAATATAAGAGTCCTAATAAGGACTCAATTGTAGAAACCAACTAGGATTGTTCAACTACACTTGTATAGCTACTTTGTAGGATAAAACACTAGTATAAATAGATAGGTTTATGTAGGGCAGAAACATCAATAAAATAGTGTTCTAAATTCTACGTAAAGTGTGCATTTTCTCATGGTATCAGAGCTTCTATGAATCTAAATCTACTGTTTATTTCTAGTCTTCTTTATACAGAAAACACACTACCAGAAAAATGACTTCCAACACCTTTTCGACATCCTTACTTCATCACCTCATTGCTTTATGTCCTATGAAGTTGAAGCCATAAAATTACTTGATATGGAGAACACAAATGATGCAGCTTATCCAAGTAATGAGACTAGCCTATCTCACTGAAGGTAAACCCGAAGTAGTCAAGGTTGAGAGAACTAGTGAAACTAGTGAAAGAAGTAGTGATAAGAGTTGTGATAAAAATAATATATCTACTGTTGAATGGGCAGAACAAGATATTCTTTTAAGGAGTTGGATATATGGAACAATGTCAAAGAAGAGCATGTATCTCATTGTGGGATGCACAACTACCAAGCAGATATAGGAATGTCTAGAAGACACTCATATACAAACAACTAAAGATAAGGAATTCCAGTTGAAGCAACATCTCCAAACCATCAGACATGGCAGTAGAACTATTGATGAATACTTAAAGGAGTTTAAAAACATATGTGCTAGCTTGGTTTCCATACACAAGCCCATGGATGATGATAGTAAAGTAATAAACTTTGCTAGAGGGTGGGTCCTACGTATAAAACCTTAGGACTGTCATGCTTGGCAAGGAACCTTATCCAACACTAAGTCAACTTATTACTGCCTTAAGGGATTTTGATCTCAGGGAGGATAAAGGAGAAGATTCATAATAGGTGAACCATAACATGGCTTTTGTACACAGAAAACACCCAACAATAGAGGTAGAGGAAATTACTACAGTGGGAGAGGTGGTTACAGCTCCAGGGGTAGAGGTTTCAGGCCTGCAAGATAAGGAAATAATCAGAATACTCAGGAACACTCTACTCAGTAGTATCAAGGTCTTGGAAATGCTCGTAAAGGGTAAGAAAACTCTGGGTCATCAGCTTGTCAAATCTGTGGTAGAAACAATCATACTGCCCTCAAGTGTTTTTACAGGTGGGACTTCTCCTATCAAGCATAGGAATATTTTCCTCAAGCACTTACCTTACTTAATATGAGCAATCAAAATGGTGGAGACAATGATCACTATATGGACTCAGGAGCCAGCACTCATATGACCAATACCACAGGTAATTTGTCAAACCTAAAACCTAATAATAGAAGTGACAAGATTGTAGTAGGAAGTGGTCATAAACTAAACATTACTCATGTTGGAAAAGGAACTATTTATGGATTAAAACTTAGTGAAGTTATTGTAGTTCCTAAACTAAAAAAGAATCTACTTTCAGTAAGTGAGATTGCTAGAGATAATTATTGCACTATTGAGTTTGATGTCATCTTTTATTGTAAAGGACAAGTAGACAGGAACACAAATAGCCAAGGGTGCTAGAAGAGGAGGCATATATTCTTTAAAGATTGACAACCTACTTGCCTTGAGTACTACAAGGAGGAGTTCTAGTGATACTTGGCATGATAGACTTGGGGATCCAAATTCTAAGTCTTTAGAAGTTCTTAGGAATAATAAGTGTATTAATTTCACATGTTGGAATAAAAATCCTATAGTTTATGTTAGTTTCAAATGGTCAAAGGTTGTAAGCTACAATTTCAATTGAGAAATAAAGTTGAAGTTGAACCACTATTGAAAATTCACTGTGATTTATGGGGACCTGCTCCTATTAAATCTTCCCAACATATGAAGTACTATGCATTATTTATTGATGATCACATTAGATATACATAGTTGTATACATTAAAAAGAAAATCTAATTTCTTTGAAACATTTTTCAAATTTCATAAAATGGTTGAAAAACAATTATCAAAGAATATCAAGATTTTTCAAAGTGATGGTGGTGGAGAATTTTCAAATTCTGAATTTGTAGAGTACTTGGAAAATTGTGGCATTGTAAGACATATCTCTTGTCCTCATACTCCTGAGCAAAATGGAATTGTTGAAAGAAAGCACAAATATGTTGTAGAAAATGGTTTGACACTTCTTCTTCATGCTAAGTTACCCCTATTTTTGCTGACTAGGCCTTCCTCACAGCTGTTTTCTTAATAAACAGGCTTCCCTCATCTGTGCTAAATAAAGAAACTCCCTTCCATAAGATACATAGATCACACCCTGACTATAACAGTCTGCAAGTATTTAGATGTAGGTGTTTTTCTTATCTTAAAGGAAAGCACAATTTGTCTCCAAAGACATATCCATGTATCTTTCTTAGGTATAGCATCTTACATAAAGGATATAGGTGTTATCATCCATCCACAAAGAAGGTCTTTGTGTCAAGACATGTTGTTTTTTATGAACTATCTTTTCTTTATGTGTAGGGAACAAAAACTGATACTACACCTTTAGATTTGAGCCATATGGCTACATTTTATGAGTTTCTCTCAGAGTCACAAGGTGAGTCTATCCCCTCAGGCCATACATCTATAGAGGGAGAAGTAAAAGTTGATCATGTTGTTGAGCCAGAGGGAGAATTAGAAGTTGTTCATGCTACTGATTAGGTTGTTGATCTAGAGAGAGAATTAGAAGTTATTCATGCTATTCATCATGATGTTGAGACAAGTAATAACTCAACTCAAGTAGTAAATGAAGAGATACAAATTAATAATAATGGTGAAGATGAGGTGTAAGAGTTGTCTAGAGTGCAAGAGTAGCCCTAATCTCAGCAGTTCAATACAGAGGATCCAAGAAATCTACAATTTGAGGTAGATATCTAAAGACACTTTACTGATAAAGTTGATGCAACTCCAACAAATCAAGGCAACACTGCTCAATTGAATCTACAGTCAGTACTCAGAAATATTACATGATCACCTGATCCCAAGCTAAGTCACTTCTTTCCACTCATACCTCCTTGACTGATATAGAAACAAATTCTAAAGTACTTGAGTCACTAGAAGAGGCTCTTAGCTCTCCTCATTAGCTTACAACCATGTAAGAAGAGTTGAGAGCTCTACATCAAAATGACACGTGGTTTTTGGTTCCTAGAACCTCAAGTATGAATATAGTGGGGTCTAAGTAGGTGTTTAAGAAAAAATAAAGCCTGATGGATCAATAAAAAGGCATAAAGCCAGACTAGTTGCTAAAGGTTATTCCCAACTTGAGGGCATTAACTTTGAAGAAACTTTTAGTCCAGTAGTAAAGGCAACAACTATAAGAGTCATTTTTTTTATTGTTGTTACCTTGCACTTGCCTATTAAGAAACTAGATGTTAAGAATGCATTCTTGTATGGACACTTACAAGAGGAAGTTCTCATGAGTCATCTATCAGGTTTTATTAACTCAAAATATTCAGATCATGTTTTTCTCCTAAAGAAGGCTCTTTGTAGACTCAAACAAGCTCCTAGAGCTTGGTTTGAGAGTGTAATACCCCGAACATTTCTAGCTCAGTCTGACCTTTAGTACGTACTTGTAACACGTAGAAGCTGGAAAATGACTTGCTTTGGGTAAGTTGTAGGATTTTCAAATGGGGATTAGACCGCATTCGAATTGGCAAAATAGTAGCTCACCACAATTAGGCTGCATCATGGTGAGTATCACGATGAGCATGTTATCGCGTTGAGATGAAGGTCATTTCAGCATTTGTCAATTTCCAGAGGGTCACAACAGTTGAATTGCGTCGCGGTGAAACCCAAAACAGCAATTGTCACAACCTAGAGAGTCACCGCAATTCCACCGCATCATGGTGAGGCCTTAATCAGTATTCCAGTTGTGGGATTTTAAATCCCAAGGGCAATCTTGTCTTTCATCAAGCCCCTAAATCATGTAAATAGAAGATTAATCTTAAAATTGAGCAAAATATGTTCATTGTTCGTCAAATTTCTCTCCATTAAAATCCTAGCTCTCAAATACAAGATCAAATCTCAAGAAATCTCGCCATCAATTCTCTCGAATTCACTAATCTAGGTATGTTAGATGTTCATCCATGGGTTTCTTCCACCCATGGAGTCCAAGTATCTGATTTAAATTGCAAAAATTATGATCCTTTCAAGTTATTTTGAATTTAGATTATGATTTCACCCATGAATCTCCATGAACTATGATTTTACACCATGTATAAATAAAATTATTGTTGTTATTCAATTCTCCATGTTTCAAAGTTGTCGTTAATTGAATTAAATTATGATTTAGTGCTATTCATGTTGAATTCATTCTATTACTACAAGTCTCATAACATTCCCATGATTTGAATAAACTATGAACTTAAGTGTTTGATAAAATGCCTACAAGAGTAAAGATTTGATAGATGCTTGCATGTTATGTCCTTTAAGCTTAAGTATCATGTTAACTATTTTTGCTTTTGAGTCCTGGGGGTATTGAATACCTGAAAACCATAGTTGTTTACTTAGTCTTGTCTTAGTATCTTTAGGATAACTTCAGAATATATTATGAGCATTACTAGATCAGTCAGTTAAACTCAGAACAGTTTAGCATCCAGTGTCATTTAGTTAGAAGTAGGATTTAGCACTGAGCGAGTGCAGAGATAAAGGCTTCCTTGTCAGATAGGCAAAGTAATTAGTAGAAATCCCTATACTCCAGAACTATGTAGCCAACATAGGATATAAGAAGTCACCCATCAGTTTAGGCTTGACTATCTCGTCTGGGTCACCCGGCAGATTAGGCTTGACACCCTTCATCCTTCATGACAATACAGTATACTAGAATAGTGAATCCACATAGCTAATGTTACTACCCGTGGAATGGTACTAACACCCTTCCAACTGGGGTTACAGGTTGGATCTGATTAGCTCAGATTAGGGCATGTCGGTTAGATGATACTTTCCACAGTCTCAGCTATAGTTTTAGTCTAATAATTAGTTTAGACACTCATTCTTAATGTTGTTTGACCAAAGCTTATAGATATCAGTTATTTTAGTATTTCAGTTTACAAATTTTATTTAGTTCATGTTACATGTTTGGTCATACATCCCCAGTATTTACAGATTTCACATATTCTTATTAACTCCAGATTTCATGCATTCTATTCAATACCTTATGTTATGCATATATATTCAGATGATTATTTATCTATGTTCATGAAACCATGCATATTAACCTACCTTATTTAGCATACCAGTATATTCAAAGTACTGATCGCATACTTTTTCTTTTGTGCTATGATATAGCATATCATAGGTTCGGACGCCCAGTTCCCGAATTGCGCTTAGACTTTTTAGGCTCACAGCACTAATAGTGGTGAGTGCTCATATTTTGAGGACATATTATTTTATGTCATGCTTTTAGTTTAGTAGTTAGTTGGAGTTAGGTGTGGTTTGTCCTATTAACTCATATTCAGTTAAGTTTAGTGTCGGACATGTTAGTTATTTAGTTTATTAGTATTTTATCAGATTCAAATAGTTGTTTTCTTCAGATTCATGTTTTAGTACTGATTTAGTTGATAAAACCTTATGGCTAATTAGTTGTTCTTTCGTATTTATTATGTTATTATTTAATGCTCACAACAGGTACTAGCTCATAGGTTAGCTTGTGGTCCTTCAGGACTGTAAGCACCATGTGATGCCCAGAGTGTACTCTCGGGGAATTACAAACTTGGTATCAGATCCTAAGGTTGTAAAGTATCCTAGAAAGTCTAAAATCTATGTCAAGTAAAGGCTTATGAATGGGTATGTAGCGCATCATACTTATCAGCAAGAGTCTACAAGGCATTTAGGAAAATTTTTCCTTCTTTAAGTATTCATGCCGTGTGACTGAGCACAAGCTCATATTAAACTCTCTGCCTAATCTAATCTTCCTTCTGTTTACAGAAAATGCCTCCTAAAAAGAACACCATAAGAAGGGCGAGAAGCCAGGCAGTACCTCCGCCCATTCAGGCAGATCCTCTGGATGAGCATGTCTCTCACATAGAATTCAGAGTTACGTTCACCAGTCTAGCAAACTCTATAGTAGCTCAGAATGAATGGACAACTGTTGTTCAGGCAAACTAAGTGGCTAATACTGCTGCAACCAAGATTCGATACTTCACCTGAATGAATCCTCCTTCCTTCACGGGATCTAAGTCTGAAGAGGATCCACAGGAATTCTTAGATATGGTTCAAAAGGTGAAAGATATTATGGACGTGACATCTAGCAATAGTGCTAAGTTAGCTGCATACCAGTTATAAGATGTAGCCTATTTATGGTTTAATCAATGGAAAGTAGATAGGGGAGCAGATGCAGGGCCTATAGAATAGAAAGAGTTTGCTACATCATTCTTAGATAGGTTCTTCCCATTGCAGTTAAGGGAGGCCAAGGTGTTAGAATTTATTAACTTGAGGCAGGGAAGCATGAGCGTAAAGGATTTTTCCCTCAAGTTTACTCAGTTAGATAGATATATTCCTTATGTAGTAGCTGATAACAGGTCTAAAATGAGCAAGTTTGTGTTTGGAGTATCTAATAGTGTGGCCAAGGAGTGTAGGACCGCAACGCTAATTAGTGAAATAGACTTGTCTAGGTTGATTATCCATGATCAATAGATAGAGGAGCAGAAGAATAAGGAAAGAGAGAGAGAGCAAGAGGGCTAGGATGGGTAGTTTTAATTTCAGTTAGCCAAAGTCAGAAGGTGATAGCTGTCCTCAGTTTTATCAGAGATCTTTAGCCCTAGTACCCTCTTCAGCCAGTACCCACGTACCCAAATTTAGAAACAATCCTCGAGATAGAGTAGTAGGGTCTAAGTCCCAGGGTAGTGTTAACAGTGCCCATACGAATCCTCTATGTCAGAAATATGGCAGACACCATTAGGGTGAGTATAAAGATGGCAGTGATGTGTGCTTTGGGTGTGGTAAGCCAGGCCACCGGGTTCGGGAGTGTCGGTTAGTTGCTCAGAAAGGTAGGGATTTTCGCCAACAAGGCCAGTCCCATCAGTCGTCATTTCCAGCCGGTCACTGGACTCAGTAGGGTGCCATTTCTAGTGCTACCAGTGGTCAACATTTAAATAGATTGTATGCTCTTCAGTCTCGACAAAATTAGAAAAATTCTCCTGACGTAGTTACTGGTACATTACAAGTCTTTCATTTACATATTTATGCTTTACTAGACCCTGGAGCTTCTCTTTCTTTTGTAAATCCATATATAGCTGTCAACTTCGGAGTCAGTCTCAAAACTCTAGCAGATCCCTTTTTAGTGTCTACCTTAGTAGGTGTTTCCATTGTATCCCAGCAGGTATATAGGAACTGTTCGGTTATAATATCTTAGAAAGTTACTTCAGTTGACCTCATGGAGTTAGAGATGACATATTTTGGCGTAATTCTTGGCATGGATTGGCTCCACTCATGCTATGCCTCAGTTGATTGTAGAAACAAAATAGTTCATTTTTAGTTCCCAAATGAACCAGTCCTTAAATGGAGGGGTAGTACTACAGCTCTTAGGGGTTAGCTTATTTCATACCTTAAAGCGAGAAGGATGATATCCAAGGGGTGTATTTATCATCTTGTTCGAGTCAAAGACTCCAACCCTTGAGTTAGTTTCAGTAGTCAGCGAATTTCTAGATGTGTTTCCTGAAGATCTTCCCAGAGTTTCTCTCTAAAAGGAAATCGACTTTTGAATAGACCTTTTTCCAGATACTCAACCCATATCTATTTCACCATACAGGATGGCTCCAGTGAAACTCAATGAGTTAAAAGAACAGTTAAAATATCACCTGGATAAGGGATTCATCAGGCCCAGCATCTCCTTGTGGAGTGCACTAGTTCTATTCGTGCGTAAGAAAGATGATTCTCTCAGAATATGTATAGACTACCGTCAGTTGAACAAATTCACAGTCAAGAATAAATATCCACTCCCTAGAATAGATGAATTATTTGAGAAACTTCAGGGTGCCATCTACTTTTCAAATATAGACCTTAGATCAGGCTATCATCAGCTTAGAGTCAGGGAATGCAACATTCTAAAAATAGCTTTCTGAATCTGATATGGTCACTTCGAGTTTCTAGTCATGTCCTTTTGTCTTACTAATCCCCCAGCAGCTTTCATGGAATTAATGAATCACGTGTTCAAGTAGTACTTGGACATGTTTGTTATAGTCTTCATCGATGACTCTTAGGGCTTATTAGTTGTTCGCTAAATTCAGTAAGTGTGAATTCTAGCTAAGATAAGTAACTTTCCTTGGCCATATTATTTTTGGTGATGGCATTATAGTTGATCCTCAAAACACCAAAGCAGTGAGAAACTGGCCCAGACCCATCTCTCCATCAAATATTAGGAATTTTTTAGGTTTGGCTAGCTATTATCGTCGGTTTGTTAAAAGGTTTTTATCTATTGCATCCTCCATGTCCAAATTAACACAGAAGAAGGTTAAGTTTCAGTGGTCAGATTCCCATGAGAAGAGTTTTCAGGAGTTGAAGACTCGACTCACCTCAGCCCTAGTTGTTACTTTGCTAGATGGTTTAGATGGGTTTGTTGTGTACTGTGATACATCTAGAATAGGTTTGGTTTGTGTCCTCATACAAAGAGGTAAGGTCATAGACTATGCTTCTAGATAGCTTAAGCCTTATGAGAAGAATTACCCTACCCATGATCTTGAGCTAGCAGCTATAGTATCTGCCTTAAAGATTTAGAGGCACTATTTGTATGGGGTGCATGTTGATGTGTTCACAAATCACAAAAGCTTGTAGTATGTGTTCTCTCAGAAAGATTTGAATTTACATCAAATGAGGTGGTTAGAGTTATTGAAAAATTATGACATGAATGTTCTATATCATTCGGGAAAGGCTAATGTAGTGGCTGATACTCTCAGTAGATTGTCTATGGGTAGTGTTGCTCATGTTGAGGATGGTAAGAAAAATTTAGCTCAGGAAGTTCATCAGCTTTCCTAACTAGGTGTTCACTTAGTCAACTCAGAAGAAGGTACTATATTGGTGCAAAGTAGTTCAGAATCATCCCTAGTTTCCGATGTGAAGAAAAAGTAGGATAGAGATCCCAGTCTAGTTAAGTTGAAAGAATCAGTCAGAGATCAAAAAGTAGAGGTTTTCTCCCAAGAGGGAGATGATGTGTTACGCTGTCAGGGTTGACTATGTGTGCTTGGTATAGATGATTTGAGGCAAATAATTCTTATAAAAGCGCATGGTGCGCGTTACTCGATTCATCTAGGGGCCACAAAGGTGTATCGTGATTTATGGGAGATCTATTGGTGGAGTGGGATGAAGAGGGACATTACAGATTTTGTAGCTAAGTACTCTACATGCTAGTAGGTTAAGATTGAGCACCAGAAACCTAGTGGGTCCATACAGGAGTTCAGTATTCCCACTTGGAAGTGGGAGAAAGTGAACATGGACTTTGTGATACGTTTTCCTCATACCCGTCATCAGCATAATTCTATATGTGTTATCGTAGAAGGATGACCAAATCAGCTTATTTCTTGCAAGTCCATACCTCTTATTCAGTCGAGGACTATGCCATAATCTATCTCAGAGAGTTGGTTAGGTTGCACGTTGTTCCCTTATCTATCATCTCAGATAGAGGTACCCAGTTTACTTCTCATTTCTGGAAGGAATTCCAAAAGAGCCTCGGTACCCAAGTCCACCTCAGTACAACCTTCCACCCTCAATTGGATGGTCAAGTAGAATGGACTATTCAGACTCTAGAAGATATTTTAAGAGCCTGTGTTGTTGATTTTAAAGGTAGTTTGGATGACGACTTGCCCATGATTAAATTCTCATATAATAACCGTTATCATTCCAGTATTCAGATGGATCCGTTTGAGGCTCATCATGGTACAAGATACAGATCTTCGATTAGTTGGTTTGAAGTGGGTAAGGCCACAGTAGTAGGGCTGACTTGATATTTGATGTGTTAGAGAAAATTTAGTTGATTAGAGAAAGGCTTAGGGCAGCCCAGAGCCGATAGAAATTGTATGCAGATGTGAAGAGAAAGGATCTCAAGTTTGAGGTTGGTAATTTTGTGTACCTGAAAATATCTCCCATAAAGGGAGTGAAGAGGTTCAACAAGAAAGGGAAACCTAGTCCCCGATATGTCAGTCTTTTCAGAATTCTCAGCCATTTCAGAAAGGTAGCGTATGAGCTTGAATTGCCTTCAGAACTAGCTTCAGTGCACCCAGTGATCTATGTTTCATTGTTGAAAAAGTGTATTGGTGACCCAGCGGTAGTTGTCCCCTTAGAAAATATTGATGTCCAGAACAGCCTTTCCTATAAGGAAGTTCCAATTGAAATTCTTGATCCTCAAGTTCGTAGACTAAGGAACAAAGAAGTTTCCTTGGTCAAAGTTCTTCGGCGGAATCAATCCATTGAGGGAGCAACTTGGGAAGCAGAAGCAGATATGTGGACAAAGTACCCTCATATTTTTGCAGTAGATTCAGTTCAAGGTAACTAGTTTCCTCAGTTTATCTCTTTTCACTCCAAGTATCAGCTTTATATAGCCATTCAATCGATAGTTCTTGCGTTTATAAATTAGTTTAGTCATGCTTTTAGTTGTGCATGCCAGATATAGCTTCAATTTTTAGCATCTCAGCTTCATTAGTCTCATTCGGGGATGAATGTTCCCAAGGGGAGATATTGTAATACCCCGAACATTTTTGGCTCAGTTCGACCCTGAGTACGTACTTGTAACACTTAGAAGCTATAAACTAGATAGTTTCAAGTAAGTTTCAGGATTTTTGAACGAGGATTGGACCGCATTTGAATTGGCAAAATAGTATCTCACCGCGATTAGACCTCGTCGTGATGAGTATTGTGTTGAGCATGTCATCGTATCGTGATGAAGGCCATTTTAGAGTTTTTCAATTTACAGAGGTTCACCGCAGTTGTACTGCATCGCAGTGAACCCCAAAATAGTAATTATCATGATCCAGACAGTCACTGTGATTCCACTGCATCACGGTGGGTATCGCAATGACCCACTCACCGCGTTGCGGTGAGGCCTTAATCGACATTCTAGTTATGGGATTTTAAATCCCAAGGGCAATCTTGTCTTTCATCAAGCCTCCAAATCGTGTAAACAGAAGATTAATCTTGAAATTGAGCAAAATATGCTCATTGTTCATCAGGTTTCTCTCCATTAAAACCCTATCTTTCAAATACAAGATCAAATCTCAAGAAATCTCACCATCAATCCTCTCAAATTCATTAACCCAGGTTGGTTAGATATTCATCCATAGGTTCCTTCAACCCATAGAGTCCAAGTATCCGATTTAAATTTCAAAAATTATGATACTTTCAAGTTATTTTGATTTTAGATTATGATTTCACCCATGAATCTCCATGAACTATGATTTTACACCATGTATAAATGAAATACAAGTGTTTGATAAAATGCGTACAAGAGTGAAGATTTGATAGATGCTTGCATGTTATGTCCTTTAAGCTTAAGTATCATGTCAACTACTTTTGCTTTTGAGTCCTGGGGTATTGAATACCAAAAAACCATAGTTGTTTACTTAGTCTCATCTTAGTATCTTTAGGATAACTTCAGAATATATTAGGAGCATTACTATATCAGTCAGTTAAACTCAAAACAGTTTAGCATCGAGTGTCATTCAGTTGGGGGTAGGATTTAGCACTGAGCGAGTGCAGGGATGACAGATTTGCTGTCAGATAGGAAGTGTCATTAGTATAAATCCCTAAACTCTAGAACTATGTAGCCAGTGTACGATATGAAAAGTCACCCGTCAGTTTAGGCTTGACTAACTCGTAGGGGTCACCCGTTAGATTAGGCTTGACACCATTCATCCTTCATAAAAATACAGTACACTAAACTAGTGGATCCACATAGCCAGTATTAGTACCCATGGTATGGTACTAACACCCTTCCAACTGGGATTATAGGTTGGACCCCGATTAGCTCAAATCAAGGCATGTTGGTTAGATAATACCTCCCACAGTCTCAGCTGCAACTTCATTCCAATAATCAGTTCAGACACTTAGTCTACGTGTTGTTTGACAAAGCTTATAGATATCAGTTATTTTAGTTATTTCAATATTTCAGTTTACAAATTTTATTCAGTTTATGTTACATGCTTGGTCATACATCCTCAGTATTTACAGATTTCAAATATTCTTACTAACTATAGATTTCATGCATTCTATTCAATACCTTATGTTATACATACATATTCAGATAATTATTTATCCATGTTCATTAAACCATATATATTATCCTACCTCATTTAGCATACCAGTACATTCAAAGTACTGATCGCATACTTTTTCTTTTGCCCTATGATGTATCATATCATAGGTTTGGATGCCCAGTTCCCGAATTGTGCTTAGACTTCTAGGATTATAGCAGTAGCAGTGGTGAGTCCTCATATTTCGAGGATAGATTATTTTGTTTCATGCTTTTAGTTTAGTAGTTAGTTGTAGTTAGTTAGGGCCTGTTCTATCAACTCGTATTCAATTAAGTTTAGAGGCTTTTGGACATGTCAGTTGGTAATTTAGTTTATCTGTATTTTATTATATTCAAATAGTTATTTTCTTCAGATTCATGTTTCAGTACTGATTCAATTGATAAAACCTTATGGATAATTAGTTTTTCTTCCGTATTTATCATGTTATTATTCAGTGCTTAAAGGAGGTACCAGCTCATGGGTTAGCTTCTGGTCCCTCAAGACTGTAAGCACCATGTGACACTGAGGGTATACTCTTGGGGTATTACAGAGAGGTTTAGCTTGTTCTTACTTCACTTGGGTTTTAAAGTCAGTAGAGCAGACTCATCCTTGTTTACTTTCCATAGCTCAGCAGGGACTATACTTCTTCTACTATATGTAGATGATATCATTGTGACAATAAGTAACGCCAAGCAAATAGGGGAAGTAGTAGAGAAACTAGGAGTTGAATTTTCTATGAAGGATCTTGTTCATTTGAGTTATGATGTGTGAGCATATGCTAACATATTTGAGGATTTTAACTGAGAATAATTGCAAAGTCTTAGGCAACTTTTGTCATTTTTGATTGTTTTCCGTTTGATATTGCAGTAAAAGTCTAGATACAAGAGAATCAGCAATTGTAGGAGTAAAAGAGTTGATTTCTAAGCAAGTAGAGAAGAAAGAATAGCTAACGACTTGTATGATAAGTCGTCAGCCTTGTGATAAGCTATCAAAGTTGCCATCAGGCTTAGATAGAGAATGGCCTTCAGCTGGGATGTGTGACGACATCTGTGATCGGCCGTCAGATATCTGATAAGCTGCCAAGCTCGTCGTCAAGCTTAGGCGGGGAATAGATTTTGAAGTGAAGAAGTGATGACATCTCTGATAAGTCATCATATATTTGATAAGCCTCAAGCCACATCGTTAGCCCAAGGCAGAGATTATCAAAGTGAAGAGAAGCTGACAACATTCCTGAAAAGCCGTCAGACTCCTGATAAGCCATCACACACGTCGGCAGTGATCTATGATTTTGTTTCCATAATTATAATGAATTATTTAAAGCATATGTTAGGGTTTTCATTCATCATCTTGGACATCTAGAACTCACGTTTTGATTACTTTTCTCTCTATCTTTTGACTTTAAATTCTTTAGAGAGATTATTACAATTGTTTTGGGATTTTCTACTAGATCAAATCTGAGAAACACTTGTTTCTATTCGTCTTGCTGCAAGATTATCTATCTAAGTATAAATTCAACTTGTTGTCTTGCTTATTTTATTATGAGTAGCTAAATTCCCTTAACCTGAGTTGTGGGATCTATGGGTTTGGGTTTGTAATGTAACTACATGTTCAAGATTCTAACGGTAGTAGGAACTTCTTATTAATTCCCTTATTTTACATGCTGAATATTGGTTGCAAACAATAGACTTTGTGTACGGGTGATTTGCTTGAGATAAGAAATCAACCCTAGTAAGAAGTGAATTATCAACAAGGACTTGGAAGCGTTAAACTTCCATTTAATAATTAATGTTTTAACAAGATTAATTAACTTGGGATAACATCCTATTATGAAATATAAACTCCCTAAGTTTGAGAGAATTAGGTAATTAAATGTCTAAATAGGTTGAGAAACATTTAGACATAACTTCGACAAGGATAGTCTGATGTTCTACCTACCATAAGAATCTTGAATCGTTACTAGCGTCTGTCAAATACCAATACCCATAGTGAACATAACTCTGGTTTTCCTTATCATATTGATTTCAAACACTTAACTAAGATATAACTATTTGTTACACTTCCCAAAACACTTATTCATAGGAAACTGGTAACTATCAGTTGATTAACCCACAGATAACTCAAATTCACACCCTATTCCCTATGGAATTCGACCCAAACCTAGTTGGGTTATATATTAACAACAATTTCTTATATTCTTGTAAGAGAGGTGTAGCTTGAGCGTTATCAAAAATAGCACCGTTGTCGGGGAATACGATTATAAATTGAAGTTTGTGTGCGCTAATTGACTGTTAGTCAAGTTTCCTCGATTTTACGTTTATTGGTTGTTTTTGTTTTTTGCAGGACTTTTGTGGTGTGTGCCAAGAACTAGAAGTTTTGGAGGACCATTATTACCATTTAATCCAGAAAAGCAACTAATTGGCAGAATGGCAGACCAGCAGGAAGCTAACAGGTTAGCAGCCTTAGCTAGAGCTCAGGTGAATGTGCAGAATGTCAGTCAACAAGTACGGCATCCAAATCCTGAGGATGAAGATTTGGTAGACGAGGAGTTGCTGAACCCTGGTAACCCAAGGTGTGTAGAGCAAATAACTATACCAGTACAGCGTAATGCTAACAGGAACTATCCATCTCGAGGAAAGCAAGATCACCAGCCGGTCCAGTATGACCTCAATGATGATGATGATGGAATGGATGGAGCAGGTATAATGGGTGCAATTATTCCTCCACTATTAGCACCTGGGGAAAAATTCAACATTACGAGTACTATGATTCAAATCCTTAATATGAAGGGGTTATTTGGTGGCCTTCCCAGGGATGATCTGAACTGGTATTTGGTGAACTTTGCCACTAACTGTAAATCTTTTGATAACCCAGGAGTGGATCAGAATGCTATCTGTTTGAGATTATTTTCATTGTCTCTATCTAGGGAGGCAACATTGTGGCTTAATAAGTTGACACCCAATTTTATCACCAACTGGAGGCAGTTGAAAGGATCTTTCCTTGAAAGGTTCTTTCGACCTTCCAGGAGGGTACAGTTGAGGGATGAGATTAGTAACTTTAGACGGTTCCCAACTAAAGTCTTGCATAAAACCTAAGAGAGATTCAAAAAGAAGCTGACGCAGTGTTCGAACCATAATATGACAGACATACACTTGATGGAGACTTTGTATAGGGCCCTTAACTCTATGACAAAACTAATTGTAGATAATGTTGCTGGTGGTTTGTTTGTTGATATTAGATTCCCAGAGGCTTCAGAAATGCTAGAGAGAATGACCAAACAGAGTCGAGCATAGCATACTAGATACTCTATGGTAGTAAGCCCCACTGTTTATGTGGGTATGACTGTGGAAAAATGCAGAAGAGACGAGGAGTGTGATCAATCCATGGCTCACCTAAAAACATAGATGGACTTGCTAACCAAACATTTACTATCAGGTAAAACTGAGAAAGTGAAGGCTACGGGATCACAGGGCAAAGTGGAGTCTGACTCAGAAGAAGAGGCAAACTATGTAAACAATCAGGGGGGTTTCCAAGGCAATAGCCAAGGAAATAAATGTCGGACTTACTATGACAAGGCTAGATATAAGAATCAGGAGCAAGGAAATTGGAGGAGCAATAATGATAGGAGCAGGCTATATATCCCTCCTAGAAATTATGAAGCTGCTACAACAAGTTCTGAAAAGATATACATGGAGGACATGATGGCTAAATTATTAAAGGGGGTAGAGGCTACCAACTCAGGGGTGACTACCATGAAGACCGATCTGTCCTCTAATAGTCAATTAGTAAACTCGTACTCCACTATGATCAAACAGCTGGAATAGCAAATGAGCTAACTCTCCACAATATTGAACTAGAGGAAGAGTGGAACATTACCTAGTGATACAATTTAGAATCTGCGAAATGATGGCTCATGCATGGCGACTACCTCTAGAAGTGGTAAGGTATTACCTGGCCCTTTTATGGGCAAAAATATAGTTGATGAGGTAGTTGATGATGAACTAGAAAAAGATAGTCTAGTGGAGGCTGAGAAGCTGGACAACCCTGCTGATGCTTTAGAAAAGGGAAAAGAGAAGGAGAAGGAGGTAGTAGTTACCACGATTCCAAAACCATCACCTCCTTTTTTATCAACGATTGAAGAAAAAAACTGATGATGCAAAATTCAGCAAGTTTATAGCAATGCTCAAGGAATTGATAGTGAATGTGCCATTGGTTGAGGCACTGGAGCAAATGTCAGGATATGCTATCTGTTGACAAAGAAAAGGGCAGTAAGCTATGAGCCGATGGACAATCTCCACCATTGCATTGTCGTTTCAACACAATCCTTAGTGTAGAAGAAGGTCGAACCTGGAGCATTCACTATTCTATGTACAATTAGGCCTCTCGATATTGCTAAGGCCCTATGTAATCTGGGGCGAGCATAAATTTGATTCCACTAGTTGTGTATAGAAAGCTGGGTTTGGGAGATCTGACCCCAACAAACATGCAGCTGGTAATGGCGAATAGGTCTGTAAAATGGACAATAGGAATACTACATGATGTATTAGTAAAGGTGGCCGACTTTATACTTCCTGCTGATTTCGTAGTCCATGACTGTGATATGGACTTTGAAGTAACTATTATTTTAGGTAGAATATTCCTTGCAACTGGGAGAGTGATAGTAGACATGGAGCTGAATGAGCTGAAGTTTGGGCTCAATGACAAAGAAGCAAGATTTGTAATGCACTCATCCATGACACAGCAAAAGGAGATGAGTGTTTTCTCAATCATGGATGTATTCTATGAAGATAGTAAAGAGATATCAGCAAGTTGTCTTGATGAAGTCTGAGTATTCAAGATAACCGAGTAGTGCCGCGACGTTAAGTTAGGCGCTACATGGAAGGTAACCCATGATCCCTGAGCTTGATCTACTCCAGGTATCCCCTAACTCTTAGTTCAATTTTTCTTTGATGTTAAGTTGAGGGTGTAGGGTGAGTTATTGTTGTAACATTTTGTAGTTGACTAGGAGAAGTACAAGTACTTGGGGCAGCTAACATGGTTTTGTTATTTTGTGAACACCTCTCAAATGGTCTAATTCTTTAACTGTATGATTTGCATCTAATTGTGACCACTGTGCATCTTTGTTTGGTATTAGTTTTAGTGACTTGATAGTCATTGGTAAACAATTGCATGAACTAGATGAGTAGTAACTTGTGATATACTTTTGTGCCATGTGCGTGTGAGATTTTACGTAGTTCCCCTTGTATGTTGAATCCAGAACTTGCCCAGTTAGTCTTACCTAGATTGAAGGATAGGGGTTAGGAAAGGATCATAGGCCATTTTGATGTTAGCCCATTTTAGCCTAAATGACCTTCCCTATATGCATAATATCCCTTGATCCCTGTTTTGAGCTTGAATAGCCTATTTTCTTATGACACCTATCACCGTCCTATTTATATCATAATGAACCTGTTTTGGCTCTGGTCCTCCTTGGACATTGTGCACCTTGACTTAAGCAAATGGCCTAAGTTGAGGGTGGAGATCATAGGGGTGACTGATGTAAAATGAGAATGAATAAAGGTAAAATAAAAGAAAAAATAAAATCTGGGTACGATGGAAAAGAACAAGAAAAAAAAGTTATGAAAAAAAGAAGTGATTGTAGAAAGGACCGCACCCACCCTAAATATGTGTGATCAAGAAAAGAGAAGAATAGAAAAAGGTTAATGAGTGAGACACTAAAATCTAGTGTAGTGTCAATGAGGATTAGTCACTTTAAATATCATCGAGTATCATACCATCCCCTAGCCTACATTACAAGCCAAACAGAAGACCTATAGTGATCCTAGCTGACATGTCTAGAAATCTTGGTAATGAAAATAAGGGTAAGCCTATGGTATTTGGCATACACTGATTGGAACCTTATTTTGAGAGTGAGTGTCTTTTAATTGTCCCCATGGTTACATAGGTGATGTCTGATATAAGTAAAGTAGGACTTCTTTGTAGTGAGGGCACACTAGTTACATTGCTAAGTGTTAACTTGTTTTGATAGTGTAGTCTTGGTACATACATGGTTGTTGTTGCTAAATTGATGTCATATATTGATTAATGTGTGTCACATTGTTGTTCTTTAATAACATACACAGTTGTTTTTAAATTGATTGACCTTGGAGATAGTGAAGATATTTTGAGATAATATGGATGGTGACTGCTGAATGTGCATGTATCCTCTTGGTTGTGTTTTAGTTGCTTGAGGACAAGAAATTGTTTTAAGTTGAGGGTGTTGATAACTGAGCAGATGCTAACATATTTGAGGCTTTTAACTAAGAATAATTGCAAAGTCTTAAGCAACTTTTGTCATTTTTGATTGTTTTTCCTTTGATATTACAGTAAAAGTCGAGATACAAGAGAATCAGCAATTATGGGAGTAAAAGAGTTTATTTCTGAGAAAGTAGAGAAGGAAGAATAGCTGACAACTTGTCTGATAATTCTTCAGCCTTGTGATAAGCTATCAAAGTTGCCGTTAGGCTTAGACAGACAATGTGTGACGACATCTGTGATAGGCCGTCAGATGTCTGATAAGTTGTCAGACTCATCGTCAGGATTAGGTAGGGAATGAATTTTGAAGTGAAGAAGTGACGACATCTCTGATAAGTTGTCGCATGTCTGATAAGCCTTCAAGCCTCATCGTCAGCCCAAGGCAGAGATTATCAAAGTGAAGAGAAGCAGACGACATTCCTAATAAGCCATCGGACTCCTGATAAGCCGTCACACACGTTGTCACCTGTCCGAGAAATTACTGTGATCTATGATTTGGTTTTCATAATTAGACTGATGTATTTAAAGCATATGTTAGGGATTTCATTCATCATCTTGGACATCTGGAACTCACGATTTGAGCATTTTTCTCTTTATTTTTTGACTTTAAATTCTTTAGAGAGAATATAAAATTGGTTTGGGATTTTCTACTGGATCAAATCTAAGAAAAACTTGTTCCTATTCATCTTGCTACAAGATCATCTATCTAAGTATGAATTAAACTTGTCTTGCTTATTTTATTATGAGTAGCTAAATTCCCTTAACCCGAGTTGTGGGATCTATGGGTTTGGGTTTGTAACGTAACTAAGTGTTCAAGATTCTAACGGTGGTAGGAACTTCTTGTTAATTCCATTATTTTACATACTGACTATTGGTTGCAAACAATAGAATTTGCTTACGGATGATTTTCTTGAGATAAGAAATCAACACTAGTAAGAAGTGAATTGTCAACAGGGGCTTAGAAGCATTAAACTTCCATTTAATAATTAATGTTGTAACAAGATTAATTAACTTGGGATAGCATCCTATTATGAAATATAAATTCCCTAAGTTCGAGAGAATTAGGTAATTAAATGTCTAAATAGGTTGAGAAATATTTAGACATAACTTCTACAAGTATAGTTTGTTGTTCCTACCTACCACAAGAATCTTGAACCGTTACTAGCGTCTGTCAAATCCCAATACCCATAGTGAACATAACTCTAGTTTTTCTTATTATATTGATTTCAAACACTGAACTGAGAATTAACTATTTGTTACACTTCCAAAAAAACCTATTCATAGAAAAATGGTAACTATCAGTTGATTAACCCGCCGATAACTCAAATTCACACCCTATTCCCTATGCGATTCGATCCCAACCTAGTTAGGTTATATATTGACAACGATCACTTACATTCTCGTAAGAGAGGTGTAGTTTGAGTGTTATCAAGTTACTTCATGGGAATTGAAGTGCACCACTTTCCAGGGGGAATTAACTTGACTCAAATGAAAGATGTAAGTGATTTGCTTAAAAAGTGAACATGGCAAATGTAAAGGCAGCACACACTCCTCTAGTTCAAAAGCATGGCTTGCAAGAATCTATGGGCAATATAGTTGATCCCTTATTCTGTAGAAGCATTGTGGGAAGCTTGTAGTATCTAACACTTACAAGACCATACATCACTCATGCTGTTAATCTTGCAAGTCAATTCATTCAATCCCCAAACAATGTACACTTCAAACTGTGAAAAAGATACTAAGGTAAGTCAAGAGAACTATAGATCATGGATTGAGAATCTCATCACAGTCTTCTCTCAGGTTATACGACTTCTTATATACAAACTGGAAAGGGGGTGCTATGACAAGAAGGTCAACTAATGGATAAAATATATACATTGATGTGAATTGTGAGTTATAGATGATGATGATGAACGAGGTCATCGCACAACCTTCGGTATCATCACACAATCCCTGTATACAGCTATGGAGCTAAAGCTTCCCAATGTAGGACTCATCGAGGGTTCGTCAATCCATATACAATCCACAAATCTCATATCTTCTTTCTGGCATATCCCTCGGAAAGGTTTTCATAAGATGTTACAATATCTCCTCCTCGGCACATCCCTCGGGGAAGGTTTTTAAAAAGGTGTTGCTAATGTTACTCAGATGTTGCCACAGTAGTACCAATATTTTATAAATAAGTATGATATGAGGATGTAATACTCACAACCAATCAGAATGAGTATTTTAACAACCAACCACATGATATATATCGACAACCAACCACAATGATACATTTTCACAATCATGTGAGACAATATCCACTCATTATTTTCGTTCATCCATGAATTTCCACATTTCTCATATGCCAATAAAGTATGAATATAATCATAATACACTAATGGTACCACATTAAGAATTTTAACAAAATAATACAATTATTCACATGTATTCAAGGCTATCAATATCATATAGAACCCCACACGGTCACACATATCACATTATATCTCAATTTCGATGATTACATCACATATAGGTCCCCCACGGGCACAACACATAGATATTCATTTTTAATGATTAGTTCCCACCCTTAACATTCATTTTGTACCATCATTACTACCTAGCCCAGTCTGAAAGAGTTAAATCATAACCTACCTCAAAAACCAAAATTGGTCTGCTACCCTTCAAACCCACGATCTTAGTTTTCACGAACATTATTAAACTACACTAAGAACATCAAATATGAAATCTATGCATCAAAACAAAATCAATGACACCCATATTGACTACTTTTAGTTCGAGGTCAAAACGGACCCGCGGCACAGGTTTTCGGAAAAAAAAGGCAAAAATAGAACTTTACTTCAAAAATATGTTTCTCATATTTTTTAGGAACCTATATCTAAAAATCAAGTTAAATCAAGTTTAAAACGAGGTTAGAATCGAAGAAAAATCATTTTTGAGCATTACTGGGTAAAAATCTTTGAAATTCGGGTTAAAATCAAGAATTAAGGTTGTTTTGAAGGTTAAATTGATGAAAAAGTTGTAATTATAGGATAAAAACATTATTCAAGTGAAAAGGAGTAAGATTGGAGTTTAAAATCAAGCCCTATGATTTTGGGGGTTTTGATAAATTTATCAAGAAATTACTAAGAAAATGGTAAATTCTTACCTTAAATCCGTAAAAAAATCAAGAAATAGATGTTAATCTAGCTTCCCAAGCTCCCACAAACTTCACTTTTAGCTCCCATACTATTTTAGCTTTAAACTCTCAAGAGGCAAGATGAAAAATGAGCAAAATAGGACAAAAAGGGAAATAATCTGCTATATATAGCAGAAAATCTGCTATAACAGAGGGTTTTTTTCTTTTTAAAGTTCAACCCGCACTTCGACGGGGTGCCTAAAATTATTTCGGAGTCCAATATATGCAAATAAACTATGCAAACACACTAAATTCAAAATTTCGGATGCGTCAGCGAAGTGGGATATTTAAAAAAAACATTATTTACACAAAGTTCACCCCCGAAGTCCAAAATTGTAATTTTCCAAATCAAGGCTCAAAATGAGATTTAAAAGCCGTAAAATCACTCCAAACATGCTAACACCCTAAAATTGATATTTTAGATCTGTTGGCGAAGTCGGATTTTCCATCAGAGGTTGTTTTGACCAAATATGGATCCCACACCCATGTTTTTAATTTTTCCAACTTTCCGATCAATAGGTCGAAATGAGATCGGGTGTACCAGGATCCGAACCGAAAGTCTACCTAGGCTAAAATTGATATTTCAGAGCTACTGGCGCAATCCGTTCATTCATACATCATACGGATTAAACGATATCCTCATAAGTCTAAAATAAGGTTCTTAAAGCCATCAAAAATCACAATATCACATAAATGATACCAAAATGCATTGAAAATCATGTCAATCACTCCCACACCCCAGAAATACCATAATGCAACTATGGAAAGGGGTAAAATAGTCAAATCAAATAAAATCACAAAATTCACATATTTCATCAAATTTTCAGATCGTTACATCATCCAACACTAAAAATCTAGTTCATCCTCGAACTAAGGCAAACAAATACTTGAATCAATGAAGAGACGGGGATAGGAACTACGTCTATTAAACTCAACGTCCCAAGTATCCTCATCTACAGGTCGATGTCGCCATTGAACCTTAACTATCGGGATAACTCTAAAGCACAACCACCTAACATCCCTAGCCAAAATGGAAACCGACTCCTCAAAAAAGGACAACCGCTCATCTAACTGAAATGACTCCCAACGAATGACATGAGACTCATCAAAAATATAGCAGCAAAGTATAGAAACATAAAAAAATGGATGAACAGCTGATAAATTAGGGGTTAAAGCCGACTCATAAGCCACATCACCGATAGTTCAAAGAATCTCAAAGGGACCAATATACCTAGGGCTAAGCTTGCCCTTCTTCCCAAACCTCATCACACCTTTCATGGGTGAAACTCGAAGAAAAACATGATCACCAACACCGAATCTCAAAGCACAAAGTCTACGATTAGCATAGCACTTCTACCTGCTCTGAGACGCTCTAAGTCTATCCTAAATGGCCTAGAATCTATTCAAAGAATCACGAAGTAAACTGTACCTCGAGGTCTCACCTCTGAAATATCAAACCAATCCACTGAAGAGCGACAACACCTACCATACAATGCCTCAAAAGGAGCCATATCAATACTGTAATGGTAGCTATTATTATATGCAACCTCTACTAAAGCCAAATACTGATCCCACTGGCCACCAAAATCCATCACACACGCGCGGAGCATGTCCTCTAAAACCTGAATAGTCTGCTCTAACTGGCCATCAGTCTGGGGTAAAATATTGCGCTAAGATTAACCCGAGTACCCAACTCATCCTGAAAATTTTTCTAAAAGTAAAATGTGAACACAGGACCTCGATTTGAAATAATGGACACTGACGCACCATACAAATGCATAATTTTATGAATATAGATATGAGCCAACCTCTCAATACTGAACGAGACCTGAACCAGAATAAAATAAGCTGACTTGATCAATCGATCCACGATGACCCAAACACTATCAGAACCATGAGATGTACGAGCAAACCAGTCACATAGTCCATGATGATTCATTCCCACTTCTACTCAGAAATGGATAACCTCTGAAGCAAACTTCCAGGTCTCATATGCTTGGTCTTCACCTGCTGATAACTGTCACGACCCAAGCTGAGGCCCTGGCCGCGATGAGTATTCAAAAACATGAAGGCCTAAGAGATCTTTATAACTCCCCAACTCACTAGTGATATTGTCCGCTCTAAGCCCAGGCCTGCACAGCTTTAAAATGTGTCACTAGAAAGTAAAGCTTGCTTACATATATACCCAGCATCTCTTCTGTGTTTTGTCGATATGGGACTCCTTCTCTAAGTTGGGGTGTTACATACACCCTCCTTATGGACTCAGCATTCTCGTTGAGGTTTTCCTACACTCAGGACTAAGGTTTACCCCACCTTATCGACATTCACCGATAGTCAGTTTGAACTCTGGACCACATTGATAGGGCTGACACAGGAGTGCCCCGAGACTACACCCTGGGCGTCACACGATGCTTATGACTCTGAAGGATCACAAGCTAACCTATGTCTAGTACCTACTGTGAGCACTGAATAATAATACTGGAAATATATGCAGAAGTTAGGCTAAAAATGCCATAAGGTTCATAAACTAAAAACAAATACTGAATACTGATAATAATACTAAAAATATTGAACATTTGTCTAAAGTAATCTAGTCCTAAAGCCTCTAACTGTCTGAATGTGGAGTTGACGGGACAAGTCCCTAACTAACTCCAACTACTGAACATACTAAATCTGCTGAAATGCTGAAATAAAATAATGCCCTAATGGATAAGGACTCACTATTGAATCTGATATCCTGAGCTTCTAAGTATGATCAGGGACCTGAGGGTCCGAACCTATAATATAAGACATCATAGCGCAAAAGATAGTATGTGTCAGTACGTGGAATGTACAGTATGCTAAGTGAGGTAAGGCCGATATACATGGGTTCATATGTATGAGATGATAACTGACGGAATGAACATCATGAAGTAACTGGATGAGAGTACATGCAAAACTATAACTATAGAATATACTGAACATGCAATACTGACCATGTAGATATACATCATGTATCTGAGATTATACTAAAAATGAGTACTGAATTCTAATAGCTGAGTAACTGATAACTGATAGCCATAGTTCTGTAGAACTGAATGGGTTCTTTACTGAATATTGAGACTGAAACTGTAACTGTAGGAGGTATCATCTCACCGACATGCCCCGTTCTGGACTAATTGGGGTCCAACTTGTATCCCCAGTTGGAGGGTGTTAGTACCGTGCCACGGGTACTAACACTGGTTGTGAGTCACCCTAACTGGCAGAAAGATATTTGTCAACCTTCACTGGCAGGAAAACTCATACGAGATGTGTCAATCCTTATCTAGAAGGAAGATATCTCAACCTACGCTGGCTACGTAGTT
This sequence comes from Capsicum annuum, assembly GCF_002878395.1. Lineage (NCBI taxonomy): Eukaryota > Viridiplantae > Streptophyta > Magnoliopsida > Solanales > Solanaceae > Capsicum > Capsicum annuum. The sequence continues at coordinate 36,729,997 of NC_061119.1, read as the reverse complement.
CTGTAACTCAGGGATTGCTACTAAGGTTCAAACCCTAACTAACAGGAATGCCCCCATCCCTGGGTTCGCTCGATGCTGAATCCTACTCCCAACTAAAAGACACTGATCACTAAAATGTACTAAGCTTGACTAAACTAAACCTGATCGTGTTGACTGACAGAACCGAACTGAGTTTATTGAGTTTTGTTACTGGCTGAGTACTAGTGTTCTTAACCTTTACTAGGACTATTCTGTAACTACTACTACTAAGTAAACAGCTAGATTTCAGGTAATAAATACCCCCAGGACTCGATAGCATCAATAATAAAACATAACAAATCTTGAATGCATAATAATAGTCAATTGTTCACAATTCATTCACTAAGACATTTTGTCAAACACTTGGAGATCATGAACTTGTACAAGAATGAGAACACAAGCTAACATGTCATGATTACACTATTCAATTCACATGGACATTCTATCAAACACTGGGGAGCATAATTAATGCACATGGTAATGAACAACACATAAGCATCATGACTACAACTTAAACTTGCAATTTCAACGGTTTTAACATAGGAATTACATCAATCAACATATATGCTATCTTATGTTCATGAAACTTATAATTAAATCTTGAATTGAAACCCATACAACAACACAAACATGAATACAACCCATTTTGCATATATAAATCATGAATCTATTAACTTGTAATTTTAAAAGGGGTTCTTGAACTCCAAGGGTGGAAGGAAACCCAAGGATGAACACCTAACGTTCCTTGATTGTTGATTTTGTGAGAGTTGTTGGTGAATTCTTGAAAATTGGACTTGAATTTGAAGAAAGTAGGGCTTGTTCTTGAGAGTATTTTGTGAAAAGATGAGTATATTTGCCCCTTTGGATCCTTAATTTCGTGATATAGGTGAGTGAAGATGCGTGGAAAAGACTCTTTTGCCACCACAAACCCGTAACTTAATACACAGATTGTGCCCAGTAATGCGATTGGCAATGCACCGCGTCAATGGGATCGATACGATCACCGACGCATCGCGTCGACGGTGTCGATGTCGTAGCCAATGCAACGTGTCAAGATCGCATTGGCTTGTTATTTTGGCCATCCAAACATAACTCCAACGATGTCCAAAAATTCCAAAACTCACCCAATATAACCTACTGACATCCCTAATCATGAATCATTTTAAAAATTGACAATCTAAGGTCTAAAAGATCGTAAATGATGTCATTAAAATATCAAGGTCAAAAATGAGATTGTCAACACTTCACTAAAATTTTCTAAGTTTGGGACCTCATTTAGGCATGCTATATAGGACTGAAATGACTAGGACTTTGCGGGGTCTTACAATAACATAGGCATTGAGCCACAAAATCTTCCATATCTCACCTTATATCACCCACTAGTAATACTACCTCAAATAATAATACATCTTAGTCATACCTGGATGGATAGAATATCTGGAACAATGGGCCTCCTCCAAGATCAACCTAATCCAATCACCCATTCTTTACACATAAACTCGGCCCCTGATCCTCAAAACTCCATCAAAATCAAGTGAGGCTTCCTTAGCCTCCCCACCCAACACCTTATCTTAAATCAACCTCAATCCAACATCATCAAACTGATGAGCTTGAATCTGCTCCATCAAAGAAGATCTAGCTTCTACAAAGCCAAAACACGCCCAGGTGCCAAAATATCAAGTCTAACCATCTGGTTAGCTAAAGACTGAACCTCTAAGGCTAAAGGCCTCTCTTGGGTAAAAAAAATGTGTCAAGCTACCCATGTTAGTCGACTTTCGGCTCAAGGCATCTACAACCATATTAGCCTTGCCCAAATGGTGGAGAATAGTCAAGTCATAATCCTTAAGCAACTCAAGCCAATGGCGCTGCCTCATATTAGTATCTCATTGGGTGAAGAATTATTGAAGGCTATGATGATCTGAGAAGATCTCACAACGGACTCCATATAAGTAGTGCCTCTACAACTTCAAGACAAATACAACTGGCACAAATCCAAATCATATATAGGATAATTTCTCTCATGAGGCTTTAACTGATGAGATGCATAAGCCATCACCTTGCCCTCCTACATAAATACAACATCTAACCCAATACCTGAAGCATCACAAAAGATGGTAAAACCCACGCCCTCCTTGGTCAAAGTCAAGATAGGAGCTAAAGTCAACAAATACTTGAGCTTTTGAAATCTCGCCTCATAAGCTCCATCCATCTGGGTCAACTTGGTCAATGGAGCTGTAATGGATGAAAAACCCTTGATAAAACACCGATAACAGCCTGCTAAGCCAATAAAACTCTGAATCTCAGTGGGCAAAGTAGGTCTAGCCCAATCACGAACTGCGAAAATATTGGTTGGATCAATCATAACACCCTTCTTAGTCACCATATAACCCAAGAAAGAAACAGACTCCAACCAAAACTCGAACTTAGAAAACTTGGCATACAACTTCTCATCCCTCAATCTCTAAAGCACAATCAGCAAATGTTCTTCATGCTCAACCTCACTCATGAAATACACCAAAAAAATAATACAATAACAAAGGAGTCAAGATATGGTCGAAACACCCGATTCATTAACTCCATCAATGCAGCAGGGGCATTGGTCAACCCAAAGGATATGACCAAGAACTTATAATGACTATATCATGTCCAGAAAGCTGTCTTTGAAATATTTGAAGCTCTAATCCTCAACTAGTGATAACCAGACCGTACATTAATCTTTAAAAATATGTAACACCCTGAAGTTGATCAAATAAATCTTCAATGTGAGGAAGAGGATACTTATTCTTAGTCGTCACTTTATTCAACTGTTGATAATCAATACACATCCGCATAGACCCATCATTTTTCTTCACAAACAAGACAGGCGAACCCCAAGGTGAAATACTAGGTCGGATAAATCCTTTATCCAATAACTCATGCAACGGATCCTTCAGTTCTTTCAACTCTACTAGGGCCATCCTATAAGAAGGAATAGAAATGGGCTTGGTTCCCGGTTTAACATTAATAGCAAAATCAATATCTCGATCTGGAGGCTTACCAGGAAAGTCCGTAGGAAACAAATCCATAAATGCATGGACAACACAAAAAAATCCAAGAAAGGAGGCGATACAACACTGGTGTTATGAATATGAGCCAAGTAAGATAAACATCCCTTCTCAACAAATTTACAAGCCTGAATATGAGATATAATCCTTTTAGGACCCGAATAAAGTGCACTCTTCCAAGCTATCCTTGGCACACCTGGCGAAGCTAAAGTCATAATCTTATCAAAACAATCTAAGACAACATGTTAAGGAGCCAACCAATCCATACACAAAATAACATCAAAGTCGACCATGTCTAACACAAGCAAGTCTACCAACGTGTCACGCTCGAAAAAAGTCACAACACAAAATCGGTGCACTCGATCCACCACTAAAGAATCACCTATCGAGGTAGATACATGAATAGGCATGGGAAGTGGCTCACTAATGAAATCAAACTTAAAAGTAAAATACACATACACATAGGAGAAAGTCGATCCAGGATCAAATAATACAGATGTAGGTCTAAAACAAATGGGAATGATACCTGTAATCACAGTATCAGAAGCCTTTGCCTCAGGTTTGGCTGGTATAGAATAACACTGACCATAACCACCAACTGCCTGGGTGGCCCCACGACCACCTCTATGGGCTCCACTATATTTACCACCCGCACCTCTGGTAGAACCCCTACCTCTCATAGCCGATATAGGAGTATCCTGAATCACCCAATAGGAATAATCCTAGGCCACATGGCCAATCTCATCACACATGTAGCAACTTCTATGAACAACCTCAGCAGAAGAAGGTACAACTGGGCTCGGATAGCTACCCTAAACTGCTGAACTAGAATATCTACCACCTAAACTCTATAAAGTCACCTGCACTGGCCTACCATGGTATCCACGAGAACTTATAAAATCTCTACCTCGATAGGTCTGACTCCTGGATACACTAAAACATCGTGCCTTCTAGGCGCAACCCTGAGATGCACTAAGAATATCCTCTATCATCTTAGCATGATCCATAATACTCTGAAAAAATCCCCAAATACAACCATTTGAGATTTATCCAACTGAAGTGAAAACCTCCAAATCCTTCACAAACATTTGAACCTTCTCAGACTCGATGAAAATGCTATCATAGGAATATCTGGATAAGGCATGGAAGCGTGCCTTATACTCCATAACTATTATGGAGCCCTGCTCCAAATAATCAAACTCGTCCCTCATAGTATCTCTCAAACTGAAAGGCATAAATCTCTCCAAGAAAGCATCAACAAACTGATCCCAAGTCATCTCAAGAGAATCACAAAGTCTATAGCTTACAAACAATCTCCACCAATCACTGGCACTATCTCTCAACTGATACGTCATATAAGCAACACCATTCATACAAAAAGAGTGAAACACAACTCAGAACACAAGGTATGAAAGAACTTTCCAAGATAAAGAATAAAAGAAGGAAAGTTTCCTAAAGATATCCTATAGCCTCTCGAAGATAGATATGAATATCTATGTACTGATCCACGAAACTCTATTAGACATCTTGTTCTTACGCCGTTGAGACTAATAAAACCTGGCTGCTCTGATACAAATTTATCATGACCCAAAAGTGAGGGTTTATCATGAATACCATGTAATTTAATACATACTGGAATCAATTCTTAGAACTTGTAATCTAAATCATGGATTAAAACTCAAACAACATCATGAACATGAACTAATTCAAACATAAAAATCATAAATCATAAATCTTCTATTTTGAAAAGGGATTCTTGGGATCCATGAAAGGTAAGGATCCATGAATAAACATCTAACATACCTGACAAGAAGAGTTCTTGAAGGTTCTTGGAGAGACTCTTGAGGACTGACCTTGATTCTTAACAGGGTTTTTGCCTCTTGAGGAAGAATGATTTAATTTGGGAAAAAACTGAATGAATAATGAGGGGTTTTACACATTTTTAGGGCTTAAATTCCACATCTGGGCAAAATAAAATCATGAAAAAAGACTATTTTAACCTTGGCCGCAACTTTAATTTTTCATAAAATTTTTTTGAACAAGGCACCTAGCGCGACGCGTCACTATAGCGTCGTGGCACTGGAAAGTGGACAACTGAGAACTGGGCTGATGGTGCGATGCAGCGCCATCACGGTGTCTCACTGAATGTGATTGTGGTCCTTAGTGCAACGCGGTGAAATCACATTGCCTTACTGGAAATTGATAATTATAAACTGGGTCTATAGCACGACGCGCCAATATCGCGGGGCAACACTGAAAACTGACAATTACTATTTTGACACACTCCGTGACGCGCTATGGGTATGAATGATGATGTTTAACGACTGAAACTTAAAATCACCATAACTTCTTACCCGTTTATAGAATTTAGGCAAATTTTATATTGTTGGAAAGCTAATTGAATTTCCTACTCAATGAAAAGTCAAAATCTTGAAAATTCCACATTTATAAAAGTGTATTCATCTTTAAAGAAAGTCTTTGGCATTTTTGGAACGAATTTAAGCTAGGTAAAATTATAGAGTGTTACAACCCCACATGGTCACACATATCACATAATATCTCAATTTCAACGATTACATTATATATACCCCCTACGGGCACAACACATAGATAGTCATTTTTCATGATTAGTTCCCACTCTTAACATGTACTTTGTACCATCATTTACTACTCAACCCAGACTGAAAGAGTTAAGCCATAACCTACCTCAAAAGCTGAAATCGGTCTGATACACTTCAAACCCACGATCTTAGTTTTCACGACCAAAATCAAACTCCACTAAAAATATCAAATATGAAATCTACATGTCAAAACAAAACCAACGACACCAATATTAACTACTCTTAGTTCGGGGTCAAAACGGACCCCCGAAATGGATTTTTGAAAAAAAAGGGCAAAAATATAACTTTATTTCAAAAATATGTTCCCCATATTTTTAGGAACCTACAGCTGAAAATCCAAGTTAAATTGAGTCAAAAATAGATTCAAATCGAAGAAAAACCATTTTTGAGCTTTACCGGATAAAAATATTTGAAATCCAGGTTAAAATCAAGAATCGAGGTTATTTTGAAGGTTAAATTGATGAAAAAGTAGTAATTGTAAGATAAAAATATTATTCAAGTGAAAAAAAAAAGTAAAATTGGGGTTTAAAATCAAGCCCTAAGATTTTTAGGGTTTTGAGAAATTTATCAAGAAATTACTAAGAAAATGGTGAATTATTACCTTAAATCTGTGATAAAATCAAGAAATAGGTGTTAATCTAGCTTTTCAAGCCCCCACAAGCTTCACTTTTAAGCGTCCATACTATTTTAGGATTTAACTCTCAAGAGACAAAATAAAAAATATATTAGGATTTAACTCTCAAGAGACAAGATGAAAAATGAGCAAAATAGGACAAAAAGGAAAAAAATCTGCTATAACAACAGGTTTTTTTCTTTTTAAAGTTCAACCCGTACGTTGACGGGGTGTCTGGGATTCGTTCGGAGTCTGATATATGCAAATGAACTATGAAACCACACTAAACTCAATTTTCCGGATGCGTTGGCCAATTCGTATTTTTGAAAAAATATCATTTTCACAAAGTTGACCCTGGAAACTCGAAATCGTAATTTTCCAAATCGAGAGTCGAAATGACATTTAAAAGCTTTTAAATCACACCAAATATACTAACACCCTAAAATCATATTCTAGACTATATATTCTAGTATATATTATATTATAAATTACCTATATACATTTATATAAAATGAACAAAGAAGATTTTATAATAGACGAAAAAATATATGAAAATCACGAAGGATCAAAAATAAAAATAGTATTCTCTAATTTAGGAAGAAGATATAAGAAAATAGTTGAACATTTATATTTAATGTTAGAAAAAAAAGAATTAAAATTAGAAGATAAGTTGGCAGCCATGGTAAGAATAGAAAGAGAAAACGAAGAAATAGATAGAAAAAAGGAAATAGATAAAATAAAACAACAAACCACAGAAGAAATACGAAAAATAGAAGAAACTAAAAATAGTAATATTGCTAAATTAGAAAAAGAACTACAAATGCTAAAAGATTTGTATGAAAAAAGACAGAAAGAAAAAGAAGAAAAAGATAAAGAACAAAAATTATTAAACGAGATAAATCAATTTAAAGAAAAATTAGAAATAAAAAATAAAGAACCAAAAACCAGTGAATTAGAAATAAATACAATAGATGCTAAAGAAACAGATAATTATGATTCGGAAGATAGTGAAACATATACAGAAATTCTAGAAAACATAGGAAAACTAGAAATTAATGAAAAAAGAGAAGTAATTAATAAGAAAATCTCGAACTAATAAGAAGGTGCCTCTTAATGGAGGAAATGGAGGCTTGCCTTGGGAATTTTATGGGACAAGAAGGTGCCTCTTAAGCTTAAAGGTAAATCTATAGAGCTGTGGTCCGGTCGGCCATGTTATATGGGGCAAAGTGTTGGCCTGTTAAGAATTTTCACATCCAAAAATTGAAGGTTGCGGAAATGAGAATGTTGCGTTGGATGTGTGGATTTACGAAGGCGGACAGGGTCAGGAATGAGACTATTCGGGAGAAGGTAGGAGTGGTTTCGGTGGAGGATAAGTTGCGGGAAGTGAGGTTGAGATGGTTTGGCCACGTGATGAGTAGGGGTAGGGATGCCCCAGTCCGTAGATGTGAAAGGTTGACCTTAGATGGTTTCAAGCGGGGTAAGGGTTGACCAAAAAATGTACTGGAGAGAAGTGATTAGACGTGACATGGAACAGTAATAGCTTACTGAGGACATGACCCTAGATAGGAAGGTTTGGAGTAAGAGTATTAAACTAGAAGGCTAAGGTGGGTGGTCGAGTCGTAGTCCGTAGTTAGGAGGTTTAAGGATAGCTTGGTTAGGAGTTCCAGTTATGGGGAAGGGGGTCCTTGGGTTGTTAATTATACTTTTTTTTTTGTAAATGTTAGTTCTTTTGTTACTTTAGCATATTGCTTGCCTTTTGGTTAATTATACTTTATTTTTGTGGATGTTGGTTCTTTGTTCTTTATCATGTTGCACGACTATTGGTCTACGGTCTTTTGTATTGAGCCGGGGGTCTATCGGAAACAGCCTCTCTACTCCTTCGGGGGTAGTGGTATGGACTGCGTACCTTTTACCCTCCCCAGACCCCACTATGTGGGAATATACTGGGTTTGTTATTGTTGTTGTTGTTGTTGTTGTTATTGTTGTTATAGAACTAATAAATACAGAATTAAATACTCTAGATAAAAATATAATACCTAGTGCATCAGAAATAAAAAAAACCAACATATAATTACAAAAATAAGTTTAAAAGATGTAATCAAATGATGAATATAATAAATGGACAGCAAAACAAATAATTAATTACAACTTGTTGGATTTAGACTGTGTAATAGACACAAATAAAATAATACAACTATGGGTAGGATATATGTCAAAAAAATTATTAGATAGTAAAATAGATACAACAAACACACCAGAATATATAGAAAAGATATTAATAGGAACAGTAAAATTATGATTTTTAAACCTAGCCGAAGCAAGTAAAAAAGTATTAAGATCTGATAACAAAATCGAAGGAACATCAACAACTACTAAAATACTACCAACACAAATATTGAAAAAATATGAAATAACTATAAGAGATGAATTTAACAGTGTAACAACAGAAGAAGAAGAGCAAAATAAAGAAAAAGATATAAATGGAAATTTAATGTTAAAACTAGCAATATGTAATATGTGTTATATAGATGAGTATACGTGCGCATTTAAAGAATATTATTTACAAAGGAACATATAATATAGAAGAAAGTAAGGAAATAAGAAGACTATATTTTAGTAAATTACCCGAACCATTTAGTCCAAAAATAATAAAGAGTTGGGATGAAGCAAAAATAGTAGATACCCTAGGAGCAAGAATAAAATTTTTACAACAATGGTATAGATTCTATGTGAAAAATATAGAGAAGAAATAAAAATGGAGAAAAACATTAATCAAAAATTTAACATGTTGCAAAGATAAAATAGCACCTCAATTTGGATGTGAAGAAAGATATTATAAGAAAAGAAAAAGACATAAGAAATATAAGAAATACAAGAAATCAAAATATAAGTATAAGAAACCAAGAAAAAGATATTATGTAAAAAATTATAAACATAAAAGACCATATAGGAAAAAGAAATTTATAAAAGAATGTACTTGTTATAATTGTGGAAAACTGGGACATTTAGCTAGAGATTGTAAATTACCAAAAACCCAAAAAAGAAACAAATATCAAAAATAAAAATAGAAAATACAGAATATATGCAGATAGATTATATAGATTATGAATTAGAAAGTGAAGATAATATATATAAATTTTGGAGAATGAAACAGATAATGAAATAGATAGTGAATTAGATGAATCAAATGACTGAAGAAGATATAAAAATGTACCAAATAACTGAAGAAGATATAAAAATAATAACAAAGGAAGAATATTTAAATGAAGAAGGAATAGATCAAAAAATAATATTTGATAGTCATATATTTGATAAAATAAAAGGAAAGAGTTAGACCTAAGTGTAGAAAAAATATTTAAAATACCAACAATAAAAAATATATTTAGTAGAAAAAAGGAAGAATACTACGTAGTAAGACAAAAGGAACATGTAATAGACTGTAGATATGCAAAAGGAAGAGCTAGTATACCACTAGTAACAAAAAGAATAATTAATAAAGAAATAAACGATATAAAAAGTAAAGACCCAATAAAATATGTACATCTTGGAGGAACAGAGATATTAATAAAATCATGTTTCAGAGAATGAATAGATACACTAATAGAATTATATTTAGCAAATGATAGAATTATAAAACCTATAGAAAAAAGTATAATAACTTCCATAAAAGGAAATTTAATATACCAAAAATTTAAATTTATAATAAGTGTAAATTATTCAATAGCAATAACAGATAAAAATATAGATAAATTATTAGTATTATATTGAAAAATATCAGGAATAGAACTAACCCCAAGAAGTAAAATATTTACAGCAAGATGTAAAAATCTATATGTATTAACAACAAAACATAAAATAACGGAAAAAAATAAAATTAATAAAATACAAATAGAAAGTCCTTTTGAACAATTCGTAAAAACAATTGATAATAATGATTATAGTTACAAAAATATAGACATAGAAGAAGATTTAGAAATAATAAATGATAGAATAAGTACATCAAAAAGAATAACTCATGAAAAACCAGAATCATCATACTCATCAAAAAGAACAAGTTATGAAACAACTTCAACAGTTAATTCAAACCAATATTACATAATAGGAACAACAAATGAAAAGGAATATTTAATACTCTTAAACACAGGACAAAAAGAAGATTATATAGCAAAATATCTAGTAAGAAGTGAAGAAATAAAATGTAATAGTAATATATGTCCATATCTACCAAGGATTCTAATAAACATTAAGGATACGGCAGAAAAAAAATAATAATAGGAGTTAGAAAAATAAAAATAGAATTTGAAATAAAGGAAGAAATGCAAAAAGCAGATATAATATTAGGAATAAAATGGTTAGAACAAGTAAAACCATACAATATAGAACATACACAATTATCTATAACATATAATAAAGAGAAATTATTCATAAAAAGAACTTTAATATGATTTGAAAATATATGTACTTATAAAAATAATAGTAAAAGGATATTATAATAGATATTATACACCTATGATAAATACAGAAGCAGAAGCAAACTTATGCAGATACAACTGTTTACCAGAAGGTAAATGGGATAAATTAAAAACACCAATAGTAGTCAAAGGATTTAATAATGATGGAAGTTTAATTACATATAAAGCTAAGAATGTAAAAATACAGATATGGGATAAAATAATAACAATAGGAGAAATCTATAATTATAAACTAACATCAAAAGATATACTTTTAGGAATGTCATTTTTAGATAAATTATACCCACATATAATAACTAAAACAGATTGGTGGTTTACAACACCATGTAAACAAAAAGTAACAGCAAAAAGAGTTATTAATAAAATAAGAAAGAAAACTGATTGGATAGAAGGAAGTGAAAAAATTACACAAAAGTTAGAAAATATAAAAAATATAGAAGACACAGTAGAACTAGTTGTATTTTTTATAAATAAAAAAGAAATAACTATATTTTTAATAGATAAGGTAGAAATAATAAAGAAAAAATTAAGACAATTATATAGTGAAGATCCATTAAAAGGATGGGAAAAAAACATAAAACTACTATAAAAATTGAATTAATAGATAAAAATAGCATAATAACTCAAAAACCATTAACATATAATTTTGATGATTTAAAAGAATTTAAAATGCATATAGATGAATTATTAGAAAAACAGTATATACAAAAAAGCAATAGTAAACATAATAGTCCAGCATTTATAGTAAATAAACATAGTGAACAAAAAAGGGGAAAAAGTAGAATGGTTATTGACTATAGAAATTTAAATGCAAAAATTCTGATATACAATTATCCAATACCAAATAAGATATTAAAAATAAGATAAATACAAGGATATAACTACTTTAGTAAATTTGACTGTAAATCAGGATTTTACCATTTAAAGTTAGATGAAGATTCTAAGGAATTAACCACATTTACGGTACCACAAGGATTTTATGAATGGAAAGTATTACCATTTGGATATAAAAATGCACCAGGTAGATACCAACACTTTATGGATAGTTACTTTAAACAATTTCCTAATTGTATAGTATACATAGATGATATACTACTATACACAAAAACTAAAGAGGAACATTTAAAATTATTAGAACAATTTACAGATATAATAGAAAAATCGAGAATAAGTTTAAGTGAAAAGAAAGCTGAAATTATGAAAAACCAAATAGAATTTTTAGGAATACAAATAGATAAAAGTGGAGTAAAAATGCAACAACATATAGTACAAAAAATAATAAATTCAAAAGAAGAATTAGATACAAAAAAAAAATTACAATCATTTTTAGGATTAGTAAACCAAGTAAGAGAATATATACCAAAATTAGCAGAAAACCTAAAGCCTTTACAGAAAAAATTAAAAAAGGATGTAGAATATAATTACAACGAAGAAGATAAAAAACAAGTTCAGAAAATAAAAATACTTTGTAAAGAATTACCAAAATTACAATTACCAGACGAAAATAAAAAATTTACATATATAGTAGAAGCAGATGCAAGTGAATATAGTTATGGAGGAGTACTTAAATATAGGTACAAAAATGAGAAAATAGAACATCATTGTAGATATTATTCAGGAACATTTAATGAAACAGAAATAAAATGGGAAATAAATAGAAAAGAATTATGTTCATTATATAAATTTTATTAACCTTTGAACCATATACTGTATATAACAAATTTATTATGAGAACAGATAATGCCCAAGTTCAATGGTGGTTAACAAGAAAAATATAAAACTCAGTTACGACGAAGAAAATTTGGAGATTAGTATTGATTATATTAAATTTTACATTTACGATTGAAGTAATCAAGACTGACAAGAATGTTATTGCAGATTACATATCAAGACAAAGCTACTCAAACTGATTTACCAATGGAAGAAGCTGATGTCAAAGATACCCAAACAGACTTACTATTACAAGTGTTTGAACAAATAAAGTTATTACAAGAACGAGTTATCACATTAACTAACGAAGTTACAAATGTAAAAGTGCAGGTTGAGCACTATAAAAAACAAGAAGCTATTAGAAAAGATACTGTGCAGGAAGAGCACATTAAAAAACTAGACCTAGAAGGTGATGATGAGAAAGACCTAAAAACTCAAATTACTAACGAAATTATAGTTATAGCTGCAGGCGCAAGTGATGTATCCAAGGGAAAGAATATAGTCACTCAAAATAAACCTGAACCACCAAAGAAAAAGAATTATAACCTCAACCAGATATTCTCAAAACCATATACACCAAATATACAAAAATCAGAGTCATCTATACCTCCCTAATACACACATATTCCAAATCACTCAATCAACAAAAGCAGACTTATAATCATATCACTTGTACATATATTGATAATATTTATACCTTACAAAAATTGTTAAATACAAAACCTATCCAGAGTAAAGATTTAGCAAAACAAAACCAAGGATATATTACACAAAAATGTCAGAACTATAACAAATTTATTGCTTTGCTTGGCACCAGTGCAAACTTAATTTCTTCATGTTACTATTGTGGACTATTATCTACAGTTTACACAATTACTGGAGAAGAGTTAACAAGAATTTCAGATATTCACAAAAAATTTATGGATTATAAAAGGATTATGAAGGGAGAGTTATTCTATGTTCGTTTCTACTCAGCACCAGTAGAAATATTTTTTGATAAAATAAAATAGACAATTACTGTTGTCAAGATAAGAATGACACAAGACTATATTATCCTTGAAGAAATATGCGAACAAGAAGAGATAACCAAAAATCAGATACCGAACTTCTACCGAAACAAGAGAGCTATTAGACTCAGCAGTATATTAACTGAGTTAGCAAATAATTATATAAATCAAAACCCAGTTTGAATTTACTATAACAGAAATCAATTATTGGTTTACTCTACTTGTAAAAATATTAGAGAAAATGACAGAGAAGAGATAAGAAAATGGATCATAACGATCCTAAAATCAGAAGAGTTACCAGTCACAAGATCTATTACTAAAGGAGTTATTTCAGAAGAAGCTATAGATCAATTTTGTAAGCAAGTTGGCCAAAGATACGATGACCACATATGCAGCAGATGTAGTAAAAGACACAACTTTATTCCAGATGTGATGCTACAATAGCAAGAAGATAAAAAAGCAGCAGATACGACAAGAAGAAAATAACAATGGATCAATAATAGAGAAATAAAAGACAAAGGAGACAAGTTAATAAAAGTTAGAAAGCGACATATGGCAGAATAGTTTAAACTTATTTTTACGTAAAATGTATAGCATTATTAGAGTGTCATTATTACTCTTGGCTTTTTGGCACCTATCATTATTAGTCTTAAGTAGCCTTTAAGACATTTTGATTTCTACTTTGGTAAAGTAGTTTTTGTAGAGTTATATTAGGACAAGTATAAAGATGTAAATAGGATACATGTTTTCTTTACCTTTTTTAGATTATAAATAGAAGAGCATCCGCTAGATGAAGGGCAAGCCTTCATGAGTTGAAGCAAAACCCTCTCTTGGACACAAAATTTTTTTGAATTATTTAATAAAAAATAGGTATATTTCCAAGGAAAAGCTATGAATCAGACAGCTATGGAAAATCTAGAATTATCAGATTTACCAGAATAGGTATTTATATTTATGATTATGAATAGCTAAATTCATAAATTCCTGACAATCATAATATTATAAAATAAGTTTATGTTAGTTACTTTATAGTAGAATTATTCAAAAAATAGCATGTTAAGAAGTTTATTAGCAAAGAGGAAAAAGGAGAAAAATTCCTAAGAACTATGACTTCCTAAAGGTGAAACCGGTGAGGCAAGAAAGCTGTGATAGGGGAGTAGCCAGAGTAGAGGCGATGTTTAAGGGAAAAGTATCCGGATTACCATGCTAATAGTGACCGAAGAACATGTTATTTAAGAATAATCTAGTATATAGTAATTTAAAATGATCATATTTTGTTATGTGTATGATTGAAGGGAATATTTTGAAAAAGTATCATATGAAAAATGAATACTTATTTATCTGACGAAATAGTAGATAAATTCAAAATACTTGTTTTGTATATACTTAAGGATATAGAAATTATAGATATAAGAAAAATCATATTGGAAAAAATATTTGATAAATATTTTATTACTAAAATAAATTACATACCACACCTACCTACCTACTCTTACAAATACTTACATACCAAACCTACACATGAACCATGATAAATTACGTATATTTAGTAAATTGGAAAATGGATATGAAAAATATACAATTAATAGAAAAACTAATGAAAATAAATTTAGAAGAATATATGAGAACTAACGATATAAAATATATAGAATTCCCTAATGAAAATATAGAGGAATTATTAAGATTAAAACAAACAACTAATAAATACTATGATAAAGCAATTAATTACTAGAATCCAATTCCAAGTTATCCAAGTTCTTCGTAGAAACCTAAGCCTAATATGGATAATATGACAAAATATATATCTGATGAAACTAAGATACTAGTTTTATATATCATAAAAGACTTAGAATTAGAAGACATAAAGAAAATAATATGGGAAAAAATATTTGATTATGAAGATGAGTTACTAAATACTAATTGGATAGAAGATGAATTAGAAAATATAGATTTCTATGATAGAAATAATTTAGACAGTTATTATTCAGATGGATATTATACAGATTAAAAATGCTAGAATATATTCAAAGAGTTAGAGAAAAACAAAGTTGGCTATACGAAGAAATTAATTATAGAAACCAGCTTAGAAAAGGAAGAGAACAATTAAAAGAAAGATTAATTTGGATAAATAAAACCATAAAACAACTAGAATTAAAAGACAATCTAGAATATGATTTAGACATGAAATTATTCATAGACGAAAAAGACAGGATAATTAACGAAATAGATAACCTAGAATTTAATATCAGATATAGTATAAATTATTACAAAGAAATTTGCAGTATCACAACTACTTTAGGATAAAATGATAGACTATGAGTATTTAAAATATTGGAGACAAGATATGGAAGAAATAAGATTAACCGAAATACTTATGAAAGAGAATTTAATTGAATATTTTAGAACAAAAGATATAGAATATTTAGAATACCTCCAAAATAATATACAAGAATTACAAAGACTAAGAGAAAAAACTAAAGAATATTACAGTAAAACATTCAATCAAATACCATCCAATTACCCCCAAGATATGAACATTAATAAAATTAAAATAAATAAACTAAAAATAAAAATGATTAGAGAAGTTAAGAAATATCCACACACAAACAAAAATAGATTTATTAGAGTTATAATAGATCTATTTAAGTTACCCAAAAGAGGACTTTTTGCTCTTCTTTATCCCTTCTATTTTGTCCCCACAATTTTCTTTTTCTCTTTTTTCTAGTTTATCTTGTTTTCTTTCTTTTGTTTGGTTGTTTAAATGTTATTTTTTAATCAAAAAGTAATAAAATTAAAATTTATCTACACCATCTTCGTATATATAAAATTAAAATTGATCCACACCATCTTCGTATATATAAAATTAAAAATATTTTTGTGATTTGATTAAAAAAAAAATCTCTAGTTTAATCTCTTAAACTCAAAAATGCAGGTTAATCTCTTAAACTAAAAAATGTATGTTAATCTCTTAAAAAAGCGCGTCCTCATAATTTAGTTGAAATAATTAGTACAGAACATATAATATTGCATGTTACTACTACGTATATTACTACTGCTATTAATACTATTTATTATAATTATTATATTGTTATTTTTCTACTTAATATTACCATTACTATTATTAATAATAATATATTTTTATCTTCATTTAATATTTAAATAAATTATACTCAGACATGTTTTGTAGTGATACTTAAATTTTAAAAGAAATTGATTTATGAAAGAGTAAAAGGTTATTTAGAATTCTTCAACAATAAGTTTCTATTTTTAATCTATTTTGTTTTAAAATAAAGGATAATGTATTTTATATTTAAAACTTTTATTACAATAATTTAACTTTATTCTAAAAACTACCACGTGGTTTAACAATATTTTGTCACTTGGTTGATTGTGCTACTTCGTCCTCTACTTTATAATATACTAATATACATACTCGGGCGATGCGCGCATAATATTAAAAAAAATTATTAATACTCTCATATTAAGATGTCTTGTTTAAATCATGTTCAATCATATTACCTTAAAAAAAATATAGCTATCATACTATTTCTCCATAAAATGTGAAAATAAATTTTAAAAATTCTACGTCCACACCATCCACCTCCACCACCACCTCCTATCCCCCCACCCCCCCCTACTTTTTACCCCCCCCCCCCCAAACCAAAACCCCAATTCACCTTTCTCTAATCAAATCTACGAAGAAAAATAATCATGTGATTTTTTAAATAATTTTATGCTTTATTTTTTACTTTATTATGTTATTTACAATTTTAAAATATTAGATTACTAATATTTTCTCTCTCCAACTCCTAATAAAATCTATACAAGTAAAAACAATCATATGATTATAAAAAACTTTTATGTTTCATATTTACTTTTTCAATTTAAAATTTTCAAAATGTTAATATTGATTGTTTTATAGCTAATTTTTTATTCTATTCTTCCTCGTTTGTTCCATTTAAAACTTATAACTAATAATATGTCTATGATCCAATTTTTGTGATATTCTCAAAATTAGTTCAAATTTCCCTCACCCCCGCCCTTACCTCAATCCTTGGTCTACATTTTTTCTAATATATTTTAATTACTTTACTTTTTTTAAATTTGAATTTGAATAAAAAAATTGGTGTTACACGCATAAGCAGTTAAGTTTTCTTTTCTTTTAATTCATAAGATAGAAATGAGTAACTGAACTGTTTCCACCCTGAACTATAAACAAAATTGCTGAGACACATCCCAACTTAAAGAGGGTCCTATTATCCCCCTAAACTAATTAAAATCATATTTTTGGCAACCTTAAGTGCTTACATGGTTTCTCAACTCACCTCCGAATGAGGCAGAATAATTGAGAAGAGTTATTTTGAAATCTACTTCTAAAGTAGTAAATATAAAATTTACTAAAGTAAAAAGGTACATGTCATGGTAAACTTGGAGTTTACTAGAATAAAAGTTCATAAGTGACATGAACGATTATGACATCTTGAAGATGTGCATATTGAGTATTGGACATGTAATGAAGAATTAGAAAATTCTTTAAGAATTATTCATGTTGTTTGTTCTCATGATAAGTTGGTTGGACCAACTAATTATTGAATTGGATCGCTCAAAATCTGAAAAATATAAAAGGTGAATAAGGATTTGTTCACCTTTCATGTGATATGTTGAAAAGATGTATCAATAAGATAATCACATGTACATTTATTGTCAACCTGTAGTTTGACATTCATAAAGTTTCTTGCTCAATAAAATTGAGTTAAGAGCATAAATTTCAGATTGTGCAATCAAGACAATTCATCTTGATGAAAATGGTTTGGCATTGAATGCCTTCAATAAATAGCTAAACCGTTGCTGATGAGAGCAAATCTTCATGTGTTGGTCTGAAATACGATATGTTGCATACAATAAGACTTGCATGCATTAGACCAATAAATTATGATTATTTCTTCCCTCTCAATTGGTTCAAGGTCAGGAGCCAACTATTTTATCTAATAGTTTTTATGTGTGGTAAATAATTAATAAATATACCATGATGCACAAAAATGTATTCCTCAAAAAATATAGAGGATGTATGTTAGTTTTTCTAACATAGGGGGGGGGGGGGGCTTACAAACAACTATAAAATATGTTAGGATTTATCATCAGATCCTCATTCAAAAGAAAATTCAAGTCATATGCCGGAAGCATTTACTGACTCAAATTTAATCTCATATCTAAGCTGCAAGTGCTTATATTTTGTATTTTTAAAGGACAAAATCTACGCATGCATGAAACATGGTAGAATAATCGATTTCAAATGAAATAATTCTTGAAAAGGATAAGGAGCAGATAATCATAATAAGAAGGCAATGTGCTCTTGAAAAGCCTACGACATAACACTTCATGAAACCTATGAGAGGTTCAAGTACCTGAAATAATGAAGTGATGAGATCTCAAAATGTTATGTCACATTGTGAATCGATACAAAATGATATATCATCGATAATATCTTTGATACAATATTGACGCAATATTGTAAGATATTACGAGGATCCAAATTCTATGTTTATTTAAGCATGCTGACGTAGGAATATTTATCAAGTGATACGAAAGGATACATTTTAGTAAGTATAAAACTTATTTGATTTGCAGTCCAGACATTTGAAGATGTCACGTTTGACATGTTGGATATTGTTACTTGACAAAAATCCATATGAAAATCTCTAAAGGATTCAAAATGCCTGAAGCATATAAAGTTTTTGGGAAACTTTTTTATTATCCTCATAAGAGATAATATGATGATTTGAGTATCATTGAAACTCTTGGAGAGTTTTCAAAAGCAATAGATTTTTTGCTTAAATGAGAAACATGCAAAATTGAATAAGGACCCATTTCAACCTCAAGAAAAGAATGAGGAACTCCTTGATTATGAAGTACCATATCTTAGTGCAATTGATGCACTAATGTATCTTGCAAATACTATAAGGCCTGATATAGCCTTTTCAGTTAATTTATTAGCAAGTTTGCAGTCCCGATCTTATTGGTCATGTTGATGTTGGGTACTTATCTGACCTACATAAAGCTCGGTCTCAAATAGGCTATGTGTTCATATGTGGTGGTACTGCAATATCTTGGAGATATACAAAGTAGTCTATCGTAGCCACTTCATGGAACCATGCTAAGATAATAGTTATTCGTGAATCAAGCTGAGAATGTGTATGGTTGAGGCTTGATACATCTCATTCGAGAAAAATGTTGTTTGAAATGTGACAAAGTACCCATGATTTTATATGAAGATAATGCAACATACATAGCACAACTTAAAGGAGGATTCATAGAAGGAGATAGAACGAAGCACATTTCGTCAAAACTTTTCTATGTACATGAGCTCAAAAAGAATGGTGATATTAATATGCAACAAAATCGTTCAAGTGTCAATGTGGCTGATTTATTGACCAAGTCTCCTCCAATTACAACTTTCAAGAAGATGGTGCAAAAGATCGGGTGCAAAGGCTCAAGGATGTTCTCATTAGGAGGAGTTAATACGCGTTGTACTCTTTTTTTTCTTTCAAGATTTTGTCCTACTGGATATTTCTTATAAGATTTTTAATGAGGCAGCCTATATGCGTATTGTTAGAGATGTGTACTCTTTTTTCTTCACTAGATTTTTTTTCAACGAGTTTTTCTAGTAAGATTTTAACGAGGCACATTATCTATCAATTAGACATTCAAGGGGGAGTGTTATAAATGTATTTACATTATAGTGAATGTATATCAAGAATATAGATAAGATCTATCAAGATCTAGTTCATATCTATCAGGATTTGAAGTATTTGTCTTTTAGTCAGAAACTAGGAATATTTTTTCCTATAAATAGAGGGGTTTTGTTCATTATATCCTCAATCTAATGATCTCTCATCCGTCGTGATAAATAAAGAAGTCTCTCCTCTTCTCTATATATTCTTATTGTTATTATTTTATATTTCATAACAAGTATTAGCTTATTTTAACTTTTTCATATGTTTTTTCCTTTTTATCCTCTTTTATTCTTTTAATTAAAAAATAAATTAATTTGTTTTAAATCTTATATAATTCTTCTTCGTCATCTTTATTATTATTATTATTATTATTATTATTATTATTATTATTATTATTATTATTATTATTATTATTATTATTATCACATACGTATGCACTACTGCTACAATTGCTTCTATCATTACTATTAATTATTACTATTATTATTTTAATAATTTTTTATCTTTCCCTAATATGTAAATAAATTATATTTAAATATATTTTATAACATTTGAATTTTATAAGAGATAAGTTTGAAATAGTATATGTCTGTTAGAACTCTTTAATTATTAGTTTCTATTTTTAAGATAATGCAAATCTTTTTTGTAAAAGGATAATTTATTCAAATTCAAATACTTAATCTTTCAATTCAAAACTTTTATTACAATATTTTTAACTTTGTCTTAAAATATTTTTTAAATTTTATCCTAAAAACTGCTACGTGACTATTTTAATATGTTGCCACTTGGCATCTTGTCTTGTTTTAGTTTTGCTTTTATATGCAGAGAGATATATAGATATAGATATAGATATAATATATAGATTTTTTTAAACTATCACTATTTTGACTAAATTTATATCGGAATGTAATTTACAGAGTCATATAATTTTAAAAATTTTGAATTAATTGAATCTTGACTTGTTTATTGATTGACTCCTTGATTTGTCAAAATTTAACGCAACTAACCCAATTACCACCCGGTTAACAGGCACACACACCACTAAGCCAACTGTAGGAGTCATTGCATTTGCACCTATATATTGGCTCCCCATCCCCTTACTCTGGCTCTACACGTGTGTGTCATATTATTGTGTGTGTTTTGCTAACGTACAACAACATAACTTTAAGAAATTAGCAAGCACAATAACTAAGCTCGGATAATACCTACATTTTACGTTTTCCCTAAATTGCCACTGCCATCTCATTCCCCTAATTCTTTTCCTTTAAATTGAAGTCATCTATCATCTGACAGCAACTCACGCTTACCTTCTTGTTTTTATTTCAAGTGAAATTTGGACAGTTAGTTAATTCATATGTAAAAAGGCATAAGACATAAATAGATACCTTGATCTCTACTGTCAATTAACCATCCAATTTATGCACATCTAAACGTCTTAATTTGATTTAAGTTGGCCCATGAATATACTTCTTCTCCATGTTAGCAGTTTTTTTTATTTTTTTGCAGGAAATTACATATTATAACCCTAATATTGAGTGACTTTAGATTTTTGACCCCAATAAGAAAAATTTAAAAACTAATCTTCCTTCCCCTTTTAGTATAGTACAAGTATAATTTTACCCTCTACACCTCAAATATTTTTAAACTTTTCGTATTCATTTGTGTCTCAAATTCTATTTTTATTTTTATTATTTTCACTTTTTTTTATTTTTCTTTTAATTTTATTTTTATTTTTTAATTTATTTGTCTCAACCTTTATTTTTTTCTCTTTTTTCTTTTTTCTCAAACATGATCTATTTCTTCATTTTTTTATTTTTTTAATTCATTTGTCACAACCTTTATTTTTCTTTTATTTTTTATTTTTATCATTTCTCTTTTTTTTTCCCCTCATTTTTCTCAAACTTTATTTTTATTTTTCTCAATTTTTTAATTCTTTGCTTTTTTCTTAATATTTATTTTTTTGTTGCCTTTTTTTTTCTCAATCTCTCTTTTTTATTTCTCTATTTTATTTGATTGCTTTTTTCTTTTTTCTCAACTTCTATTATATTTTGCTAATAAATAAAAAATTGAATAATCCGCAAAAGGGTCTTCTTTTTTTGGCATCAAAGCAAATTTAAGGGTATGAATTGTTGTTAGGAAGTTCTTTGGGATATGTTTTGCCTCTAAAACAAAAATTATAGAACAACTCATAAATCAAGACACAATGTGGTAGTGTCAAGTCTTGCTTGTGAAGCATAACTTGTTGTTTGAAAATTATTGAGTTAAGTCTTGCTTCTAAGACAAGAGTTATAGAACATCTCATAAATTAAAAAACAATGTGGTAGTGTCAACACTTGTTCATTGGGCGTAACTTGTTCTTTTGGGAAGTTCTTGTGCTAAGTTTTTTATGAAAGGCAAGACTAATAAAGCATCACATAAATCAAGACATGATATGATAATGTCAACTCTTGTCCATGGGGCGTAACTTGTCGGCTAATTTTTGCCTTTAAGTCAAGAGTTATAGAATATCTCATAAATCAAGACACGATGTGGTAGTATCAACACTAGCCCATGGGGATGTAACTTGTTGTTTGAAAGTCCTTGGACTAATTCGAGAGTCTAATGCAAGAGTTATAGAGTATCTCACGAATCAAGACATAATGTGGTAGTGTCAACTCTTACCCATGGGGCATAACTTGTTATTTAAAAGTCTTTGATTTATAAAACATCTCATAAATCAAGACACAATGTAGTAGTGTCAAATCTTTTCCTTGGAGCGTAACTTGTTGTTTAAAAGTCCTTGGCCTAAGTCTTGTGTCTAAAGCAAGAGTTATAGAACACCTCATAAATCAAAACATAATGTGATAGTGTCAACTCTTATCCATGGGACATAACTTGTTATTTGAAAGTCCTTGGGTTAAGTTTTGCCTCTAAGGCAAGAGTTATAGAATATCTCATAAATCAAAACACAATGTGGTAATGTCAACTCTTGCCATAGGCAGGGGCGGCTCAAGCACATTAGAGGCCTAAGGCCAAAATCAAATGGAGGCCTTAAATTTTTACGTAAAAATTAACTTTTTTTATAAAGTCTATTGCGTTCAATCTTTTTTTTTGTGACATAGTATTCTAGATAAATCAAACTTATTCGAACTATTCTTTTTTATATAAAAAGTTTATTTTTTCTACAAATAATATTTAAATCTTTCAGAAAAATCTATAATCTATTATTACTAAAAATAAAATGAAGCTCCTCAAATTCGGGGGTCTAAGGCGGTCGCCTTTTTTCTATAAGGGTAGAGCCGCCGTTGGCCATGGGGTACAACTTGTTACTTGAAAGTCTTTGTTATAAGTCTTGCCTCTAAGGGATGAGTTATAAAATATCTCATAAATCAATACACAATGTGGTGGTGTCAACTTTTGCCCGTGGGGCATAACTTATTGTTTGATGGTCCTTAGGTTGAGTCTTACCTCTAAGACAAGAGTTATAGAGCACTTCATAAGTTAAAAATACAATGTGTTAGTGTTGACTCTTTTCCAATATACGTAACTTGTTTGAAAATTCTTAGGATAAGTCGTGCCTCTAAGGAGAGAGTTGTAGAACATCTCATAAATAAAGACATAATGTGGTAGTATCAACTCTTGCCCTTGGGGCATAATTTATTATTTGAAAGTCATTGAGCTAAGTCTTGCCTATAAGACAAGAATTGTAGAACATCTCATAAATAAAGACATAACATGGTAGTGTCAACTCTTGCTCGTGGGGCATAATTTATAGTTTGAAAGTCTTTGAGCTAAGTCTTGCCTCTAAGGCAATAGTTGTGGAACAACTCATAAATGAAAACATAACGTGGTAGAGCCAACTCTTACCCGTGGGGCTTAATTTATTGTTTGAAAGTCCTTGAGCTAAGTCTTGCCTCTAAGGCAATAGTTGTAGAACATCTCATAAATAAAAATATAACATGGTAGAGTCAATTCTTACCCGTGGGGAATAATTTGTAGTTAGAAAGTCTTTGAGCTAAGTCTTGTCTCTAAGGTAATAGTTGTAGAACATCTCATAAATGAAAATATAACGTGGTAGAGTCAGCTCTTGCCCGTGGGGCATAATTTGTTGTTTGAAAGTCCCTGAGCTAAGTCTTGCCTCTAAGGTAAGGGTTATAAAACATCCGATAAATCAAAATACAATGTGGTAATGTCAACTCTTGCCCATAAAACATAACTTGTTGTTTGAAAGTCATAAGTCTTGCCTCTACAATGTGGTACTGTCAACTCTTGTCCATGCAACGTAGCTTGTTGTTTGAAAGTCATAAGGTTTGCCTTTATTATGTGATAGTGTCAACTCTTGCTCATGCAATGTAACTTGAATGGAAAAAATTGAAGAAAAGAAAAAAATAAAAATTGCAAAAAAAGAAGAAAATGAAAAAAATATTAAAAAAAAATAAAAATTAAAGAAAATGCAGAAGTTGAGAGAGAATGGGAAAAAAATAAAGGTCGATAAAAAAAATTAAATAAAAATAAAGGTCGAGAAAAATTTAAAAAGAAAAAATAAAAATCAAAGAAAAACAAAAAAAAATTCTTTTATAAAAGTAGATGTTGAAGGGTGTAAAGAAAAAAAGTACGGGTTGAGAAAAAATAAAAAGAACAAAAAAAAAAAAAAGAAAAAAAAAAAAATAAAAAAAAGAAAAAAAAAAAAAAAAAAAAAAGAAGTTGAGAGGAAAAAAAAATATTAAGGGTTGAAAAAACTTAAAAATAAAAATAAAAAATAAAAATAAAAAATAAAAACTAAAGTAAAATTAAAAATAAAAAAAATGAAAGTTGAAAGAAATAAATATGGAGTTGTTATCCATTATGAGGATCATTTATGTAATTTACTCCATTGGTCAGGTGTAATTTCGTTCAAAAAAATATTAGTTAATAGGTAAAGGCTATTTTAAGGAAACTTTTTAATTTGGGGCTAAAATTTGAAAGCCACCCCAATTTGGGTTTATTCTTGAGATTTACCCTTTTTTTTGTCATACTTGGACTCTATTTTGCCAACTTTATCTTGCCTAGCATTTAGGTTGTTTTAGCTAGTCTTTAGGTAGTTAACTTAACTCCTAACTAGTGGGAGAGAATAACTAGCAACTATTTAGGAAGTAGGCTATCGTAAGTTTTGATTTTTTTTGTTATGTTTCCAGATTATGTATAGGCATCTTTATTTTGATGGATAAGACGACATATGGAATTAATATTTTCTCCTTTTTGTGTTTTGCATTTCTCTATTTCTCTTTCTCTGTATCTAATTCAACATTTGGTATACGAGCCTTGGCCATAGATAGAAAACTTTTGCAGTAGCTTTTTCTAAACACTTATAATCTTCTTGATGACATCAGAGAACTTCATTCAACCTTCCATCCCTCGTTTTGATGGTCATTATGACCATTGGTGTATGCTGATGGAAAACTTTTTGAAATTAAAGAATACTGGCAAGTAGTTTCAGAAGGTATACCACAATTAGAAGCTGGTGCAACAGAAGCTCGGATGGTAGAGATAGAAGGAGTGAAATTGAAAGATATAAAAGCCAAAAACTATTTGTTTTAGGCTATAGATCGTTCAATCTTGGAGACAATTCTTTGCAAAGATACCTCCAAACATATATGGGATTCAAGGATAAGGAAGTATCAAGGTTCTGCCAAGACTAATAGGTAACAACTTCAGACACTTTGCACTGAATTTGGGACATTGAAAATGAAGTTTGGGGAATTAATTACAAATTACTTCTCAAGAGTAATGATCATTGTCAACAAAATGAGGCTACACGGTGATAAGTTAGAGGACGTGGTTATTGTAGAAAAGATCTTAAGATCACTAACACCAAAGTTTAACTTTATTATCTGTGCCATAGAGGAGTCACACGATATTTATGAGCTATCACTGGACGGACAAAGAAGTTCGTTGTTAGTTCATGAGAAAAAGTTGTCCAACTAGAACAAGAGGAACAAGCTCTTCAGGTCTCAACTCCAGCAAGTAAGCATGACAAGAAGGAAGCGAAGGGATGCAAAGATGCTCAGACAAATACCAACGGCCAAAGAAAGAAAAGAGGTTGAAGAAAATATTTCCAAACCAACCACAAAGGAGGAGCAGGAAGTAAGGCATATATTGAGTGTTACAAGTGTCATAAATTTGGCCATTACTGGTCTGAATGCAGAACAAATATGTCAAAAAAAAATTGTCCAATTTTGTGGAACAAGAGGAGGAATAGATATCACCATTACTAGTAAAAAAGGCAAAGATTATTAGAAATAAGTAGTACTTAGACACATAATGCAGCAATCATATGACTGGTGTCAAGGAAGCTTTTTCAACCTTGGATGAAACTTTTAGAGTCAAAGCGAGGTTTGGAGATGACTCAAAACTTCCAGCGATGGGGAAAGGTTAGGTTAAAGTACAGAGAAAAGGAAATGGAATACATACAATTTCTGATGTACTTTATGTGCCATGCTTGAAGATGAATTTGCTCAACATTGGTTAATTACAAGAGAGAGGTTATGAATTAAATATAATGGAAAGTGCAGAATTCAAGATGCTAAGCTTAGATTAGTTGCACAGGTATATATGACTACCAATAGAATGTTTTTGCTTGACTTTAGTCATATTGAGTTGTCATGTTTAACAGCTTAATTGGATGAGACGACTTGATTATGGCATTTTCGATATGGCCACTTGAATTTTAAAGGACTTAAACCCCTTCAGCAAAGGAACATGATTACTGGCCTTTTAAAGTTTCAGAAGACTTCCAACTTTTGTGAAGATTGTGTTATTGGTAAGTAGCACAGAAAGTCTTTTTTAAGAGGTATAACTCAAAGAGCAAGTGAGGTACTAGAAATTATTCATTCTGAAATTTGTGGACCGATAAGTCTAATTTCAAATGGAGGAACAAAGTACATTGCAATTTTTAGTGATAATTACAGCAGAAAAACTTGGGTTTGTTTTCTTGGAGAAAAATCTGGGGTCTTTGAAGCATTCAAAAAGTTTAAAGCAGTAGCAAAAATCGAAGCAGGAAAGTTGATTTAGGTGTTGCATGCAGATAGAAGTGGTGAGTACGACTCACATGTTTTGTCAAAGTTTTGTGAGTCGTATGGCATTAAAAGACAAAAATTGTGACTTACACTTCACAATAAAATAGAGTGAGTGAGAGGAAGAGTCGAACAATCATGAATATAGTAAGGAGCATATTGGTTAGAAGCAGAGTACCAACAAAGTTTTGCCCTGAAGCAACAAACTGGAGTGTACATATTTTAAACAGGAGTCCAATTTTCATTATGCGAGACATAATACCAGAAGAAACTTGGAATGGAAGAAGAATCGATGTAAGTCATTTTAAAATTTTTGGTTGTGTTTGCTATGCACGTGTACCAGATCATAAACGAAAGAAATTAGATGACAAAGGAGAAAAGTATGTCTTTCATGGAATAGAAAATTGTTCAAAAACTTATAAATTGTACAATCCAACTGCACATAAGATTATTATTAGCAGGGATGTAATTTTCTCTGAAGAAGAGTTTTGGCATTGGGACGGAGGAGAAGTTAAGCAACATAAGACAGAAATTTTTGATGATGAATAACAAATCAACAATGGAATAAATCAGCATAATTCAGAACAATTATAAAAGGTTGAATCTTCACATCAAAGTTCAAGTACTTCTGGGGCTCAAAGAGAATAAAGGTAGAGAAAGACACCAGCTTGGATGAGTGATTATAAGGTAACTGGAATTGACACCATAATTAATTTTGTTTACTTGTAGAATGTGAACTAGTTAGCTTCGATGAAGCAGTCAAGCAACCGAAATGGCAGAAAGCAATGGAAGAGAAAATATCTGTCATTGAGAAGAACAACACCTGGGAACCTACAACATTACCAACATTACCAGAAGGTCAAAAAAATGTTGGGGTAAAATAGGTTTTCAATACAAAGTTGAAAGAAAATGGAGATATGGACAAATACAAAGCTAGACTTGTCGCAAAAGGGTACGATCAAGAGTATGGTGTTGATTAAGTTGGAAGTGTTTACACCTGTTGCAAAACATGATACAATCTGGATGATTTTGGGATTGACGTCTCAAAATGGTTGGACAGTGTATCAGCAAAATGTAAAATCAGTACTTTTACATGGAAACCTAGAAGAAGAAATGTATGTTGATCAATCTCCAGGCAATATCAGGATTGGTGAAGAGAAAAAGGTGTATAGATTGAAAAAGGAATTATATGGATTGAAACCAGCGTCAAGAGGTTGGTACAGTCGCATCGATGCTTATTTCATGGAGAAAGGTTTTCAGGTATGTCCATATGAGCAGACTCTTTACATCAGGTACAATAAAGGTGATATTCTCATTGTCTTTCTATATGTTGATGACTTAATTTTTACTGGAAACAGTGAGGCTATATTTAAGGGAAAAGACATGTTTACCCCTTTAAACTTGTCACGAAAATTTACTTTAGACATTAAACTTAACTTGTAATTATTTTCTCCCCAAACAACTTTTATATGAATTTTTTACCAACCTCAAAAAATTATATCACTCTCACTATGGAGAGTGCATCACACTCGCGCCATGTTGGAGCCATGTTGTAGCCACGTCAAAGCCACATAAATAAATTTTATTTTTAAAATAATATATTTCTATATAATAGAAGCACTGGTTTCGACCACTGCTTCATCCATTTACTATATTACCCCTAATTGCTCCGTGATTTACCATATTATCCCAAATTAATTATTATAAGTCATTTATATATTAGAATTAATAATATTTTTTTTACTATATTACCCCTAATTAATTATTATATCATCTGGTTTCGACCCGTGCTTCGTCATTTACTATATTACCCCCAATTACTCTGTGATTTACTATATTACCCTTATTAATTATTATAAGTCATTGATATATTAGAATTAATAATATTTTTTATTATATTACCCCTAATTAATCATTATAAGTCATTTATATATTAGAATTAATAATATTTAATTAAAGAAATAGATATTTATGACGTTTGTTTCAACTGCTTTAACCGTGATTTTACTATATCATCCCTAATTAATTAGTATAAGTCATTTATGTATTAAAAAATTAATAATATTTAATTAAAAAATAGATGACATGTCTTGTCTTCCTATATTACTCATAATTGCTCTGTGATTTACTATATTACCCCTAATTAATTATTATAAGTCATTTATATATTAGAATTAATAAATTTTTTTTTTACTATATTATCCCTAATTAATTATTATAAGTCATTTATATAATAAAATTAATGATATTTTTTATTATATTACCTCTAATTAATTATAATAAGTAATTTATATATTAGAATTAATAATATTTAACTAAAAAAATAAATATTTATGACGTTTGTTTCAGTTGCTTTAACCATGATTTTACTATATCATCCCTAATTAATTAGAAGTCATTTGGTATTAAAAAATTAATAATATTTAATTAAAAACCTAGATGATATGTTTGCCTATATTACCCCTAATTAATTATTATAAGTCATTTATATATTAGAATTAATAATATTTAATTAAATCAATGTACATTTATGTTTGTATCTCATCAATATCGAATTTTGATGCTAAAAAATGTTTATAGTATTGGATCCGTGCTGACATGGGTATGCACCTCTAGTATATATATAAACTCCCCCCAACCCCCACTTATATGGCATAAGCTCCATAGCACCCTAAAGGAATCAATGCTTTGAAGAAGCTTTGAGAATGGTCGGAGATCATCGCCGAACCTAGATGGAAGACTTTTATCCAGCGATTTAATCGAAATAAAAGTGATAGTAGTAGAAATGCGAAATTCCAGTATGATCCTTGGAGTTACTCGCTGAATTTTGATGAAGGGAGAGGCAATAATGGAGAAGAGGGAGAGGAATTGGCACTCAGAAATTTCTCGACGAGATATGCATTGATTCCGGTGTTTGGTAAAGTGTCCATAGACGATGGCCGAGTTTCGTTTAAGTGCTACAGTTGCAAGGTTTCTACTTTTTTGTTGGTATAAAAAATTATATTTGGGATTGGTGTTTGTTTGCAACATAATTTAAATTTATGGAAAATAAATTTAAACCACAAACAAAAATATGAAGAAACAAGAATTTTTTATTGATAAACGATGTAAGTACAAATCATTTCCTCCCTTGATTCTTCTCTCTTGATTTTCTCTGTAATTCAAGGGCCGTTAGTGGCTTATTCTCGAACATAGGATGATCTCTTTATAGGGGTACAAATCTGTTCCTCCCTTGATTCTTCTCTCATGATTTTCTCCGTAAGTTGAGGATCGTTAGTGGCTTATTCTCGAACATAGGATAAGCCGCGGCTAAAGTTGTAAAAATAAGAGCTTGAATACCACTTGTAAATAATCCAAGGAGCATGACAGGTATAGGAACTACTAAGGGTACTAAAGAAACAAGAACAACAACTACTAATTCATCAGCTAAGATATTCCCGAAAAGTCAAAAACTAAGTGATAAGGGTTTTGTGAAATCTTCTAAGATGTTAATGGGTAAAAGGATTGGGGTTGGTTGAATATATTTTCCGAAATAACCTAATCTCTTTTTTGTAAGACCCGCATAGAAATATGCCACTGATGTGAGTAAAGCCAAAGCAACAATAGTACTTATATCATTCGTGGGTGCGGCTAACTCCCCATGAGGTAATTGTATGATTTTCCAAGGTAAAAGA
The DNA here is from genome assembly GCF_002878395.1 of Capsicum annuum. Taxonomy (NCBI): domain Eukaryota; kingdom Viridiplantae; phylum Streptophyta; class Magnoliopsida; order Solanales; family Solanaceae; genus Capsicum; species Capsicum annuum. The sequence continues at coordinate 36,699,073 of NC_061119.1, read as the reverse complement.
GCTCCTGACCAATTAGAAACAAAAATAATAAAAACATAGTGCCAATAAAAGGAACCCAGGGCCCATATTCTTCTCCAATTTGAGTTTTACTCACATCTCGAATGAATTCAAGAACATATTCGAAGAAATTCTGACCCCCGGTCGGGATGATTTTGTGAGATATTGAAGATCCCAATCTTTTTTACGAATACCCATCAGCGGGATACATGTTACCCTTTAAATAGGCGAGATTTAGGGTAAAGTAGCCTTCTAGAACTCTAACAGAATTTGTATTCTTATTAAAGAGTCCACAAATTTTAGATGTCTACAGTGCTGTCTTTTTCTTTTTAATGTTTAAATAGTATATAGTGGCGGAGCCAGGGTATTCACGAAGGGGGTTCATAAGGGAACATACGAACTAACCGAAGGAGTTTTAATGTCTAAAATATATACATAAAAAATAATTTTAACCATGCATATATATATAATTTTTTGCCGAAGGGGGTTCGGATGAACCCCCTTGGCAAAGGGTAGATCCGCCACTGACTGTATATATTGTTTTTCTCTTTATGAAGGACTGTACGTAAGATTTCCATTTTTTGGTTTGAAGTGTAGATGGTTGATACTAGGTGGTATATATTTGAATTTGGAAACAATATTGAGGATTAACTGTGTGTTTAAATTAATTCTGAAAAATACCTTTAAAGAATGGAGTGAAGATTTTTGTTGGATAGGAGTGAAAAAAAGAAAAGAAATAGAGGAAGGAAAAGACATGGGGTGATGGGGTGTGAGGAAAAACGGAAAAAAATAATGGCTGAAAATTTTAAAATGGGCCCACTTAATTTTTTTTATACTTTTTTTTCACTAAAACACACTTTCATTTTTTTTGTCACGTCAGTCGTTAAGGGAGCAAAATAATATATTTTAAAGTTCACGAGGGGGTAAATAATTACAAATTAAGTTTAATGGCTAAAGTGAGTTTTCGTGACAAGTTTGGGAGGGGAGGGGGGGGGGGGGGGTTAACCATGCCTTTTCCCTATATTTAAACAATTTAAGGAATCCATGATGAAGGAGTTTGATATGACGGATTTAGGAAGAATGCATTACTTCCTCGAATTAGTGGTTGCCCAGTCTAGTGATGGGTTTTTTGTTTCTCAAAAGAAGTATGCGCAAGATTTGTTGCTCAAGTTTCAGATGGAGAAGTGCAACCCGGTTTGTACACCAGTTGATCCTAGCTTGAAGTTAGATAAGGATCCAGAAGGCCAAGTTGATCCTAGCTTGAAGTTAGATAAGGATCCAGAAGGCCAAATTGTAGATGGAACCTACTATAAGCAACTAATAGGAAGTTTGATGTATCTCACAATAACTCGGCCAGTCATAATGTGTGCTGTCGGCCTTATTAGCGGGTACAAGGACAATCCTAAACAATCTCACCTACTAGCAGCTACGTGCATTCTGAGGTATTTGCAGGGCACAATCAGCTATGGTTTGTCGTATAAAAGGGAAGGAAGTTCACTGTTGATGGGGTTTATGGATAGTGATTATGCGGGAGATCAAGGTGGTAGGAGAAGTACTAGCGGCTTCCTATTTATGTTGGGATCAAATGCCATTTCAGGGTCATCTAAGAAGCAACCCATTGTAACTTTATCCATCACAGAAGCAGAGTTTGTTGCTGCAACAGCATGTGCAAGTCAAGCCATCAGGCTCAGGAAGCCGCTTGAGGAAGTTCATTGGCAAGCTTATGCTACTACAATATACTGTGACAATAGTTCAGCCATCAAATTGTCCAAAAATTTGGTGTTTCACTGGAGAAGCAAGCACATAGATGTAAGGTATCATTTCTTAAGAGACCTTACAAATGATGGTGTAATTGAGGTGCATTACTGCCAGAGTGAGGACCAAGTAGCAGATATCTTCTCTAAGGTTTTGAAGAAGGAAAGTTTTCTCAAGTTCAGAAGAATACTGGATATTACTCATCTGAAGAAGTTGAAGTGGTGTAAACTGTGTTAGAGACATCAGTTTAAGGGACACTTTGTTAGCAGCTTTTGCTATACTTGGACTCTGTTTTATCAAGGTTTTCTTCTTCAGCAATTAGTAAGTTCTTGATTTATATGTCAACTTGATGTAAAGAACGCATTTGCACATCTTATGGAGAGGATCACCTTTGTCGTGTTTTTCTCTTTCATGCAGAGGATCATCAATAGCAGTCAGATGCACTTCAAAATTAATAAACCTGTAGGTTGAATTATGTCACAGATGATGTATTTATGTGTTCTACTTAGAGCAAGTACTCAAATCTTCTTCTCTTCGGTGATTATTCCGTTTTTTCGCATTGGGACGTAGTATTACCTTACAAAGTTTAAACACTGAGGTTTCCATATTAAGGTATAAACACTGAGATTTCCATATTAAGGTAATTTCAGATAAACAAAAAACTTGAAATTCAAATTCAAGAAGTTTGATTACATATAGCATGACACAAATGATACAAAAAAGCTCAGCCAAATCTTGTATTTGACAAAACAGAACTGACTTCATAAATACACAATTCTGGTCATATCAAATAGCTACTCCCAAAAGCGCTCCCTTAAAATTTCGAAAGTAGAGCCTTCAGCAACAGGAAGATCAACATACTGTTCTTCTTTTCCTGCATCCAAAGTGATAAATAGAAAAGTTTAAGAAACTCTTGGTCATTTTCAATCTTAATGTCAAGAGCATTTCATAAACAACATCAATCAAACCTCTTGTTTTAGGCTTTAAGTCGACGAAGATTTCTAGCTAGCAAAGAAGGATCCATTGTTGATGGAATCGGCATTGGCATCACCAAGTGCAGCCTCTTTGAGGTACTTGTCAGCCAATTGAACTCTCTTAACATTCTCTTGTTCTCTGACAAGCATGTTACCGTACTCGAGGAGCTTCTCGAGGGTCATCTTTGGTTGCTCAAAAGTGGGTGGTCCGTCCCTAGAGTTCAAAAGTTTCTCTCCAACCTGTTCAAGTCCAGTGCCTAAAACCCACTTCCTCACTTCATCATCGTATACTCTCGCCCTCAGTGCACCGAAAAAGTCTGTTTTCAGAACAAACGTATCCATCAGATATCATCATCGACTATCTTATTCATCTTAAGAAAAGTAAAAAACATTGAATGTTTTAGTGTCCTTACCAATAGATTGTCCAGGGAAGCTATCGACAATCTTGACAATGTCTTCCTGAGGAACATTGTCAGTTCTGAAAATACCTGTACAAACACCAATTCTGTCCTCCCTAGTTGGTGCCCAGTAGAACTTCTCCATACGACCATCACGGATAAGAGGTGCATACAATGTGGAGAAATCGTTACCAGTGACAACAATAGGGACCCTGGCATTCTCTTGTTTGTTGTACATACCGGGGAGCTGGACATTTGTCGGGTTGTCAGCTATGTTCATGAGAGTGGCATTGACCATCTGGTTGTTGACAGTGTATTGGGTAGTTCCACCCATTCTACCGGCTCCTGCATCAAGATCGTTGATGAAGAGCACACACATGTTTCCCTTTCTGATGATTTCGGCAGCCTCTCTGTACCTTTGCCTAATCAATTTGGCTGGCTCTCCAGCATTTCCACTTTCCAATTCTCCGGCACTCATCATAATGGGGCTGAAGGTTTTATTGACCGAACATTGTAAGTAACTTTACTCCAAATTCCGAATAAAGATAAGTGTGTTATTTAAGGCAATACTCACTTGATTCCCATCTTTCTGAAGACAAGCTCACATTGGAATGATTTACCTTGACCTTTTCCTCCCCAGACACCTAAAATGAGTGGAACCTGTAAGAAACATATACAAAATTCAATCTTCTTTTACACCAAAGACTGCTTAAGCCGGATTTTTTGTTAACAAATGTCTCTGAAACAGACCTTGATGTTGGGCAATTTCAAAAAGTTCTTGGTGATGTGAACAACAAGCTTGTCCATGAAAGCAGGAGCGATGTAGAATCCGTCCAACTTGTTGTCCAAGTTGTATCTAGGATAAGCCAAGTGAAAATACATCTAGAATCAAATTCTTTCTCAAGTCGAATGTCAAAACACATAAGTAAATAAAAGTGTGGTTTCTCTACAGCTTAAGTTTTATAGACAATATTGTCACACAATTCAACATGCTGTCAGATCAGGGCGGCCCGTGACGGTCGTGGCAAGGACATAATTAAGTAAAAGTGTAGTTTTTTTTACCCGCATAAACTTTTAGATGAGATGATTACACAATTCAACATGGAGAACTTACTGGCGAAGACCTTGGCTGATGTATTCGTAGGAATTCATAATGGCGTGGTGAGTACCAGTACCGGTAGGAGCCTGGAAAAGCGAGTCGACCATACCCTTACCCCTTGCGATGTCCTGTTGATCATCGGACACGTCAGTACCAAGTCCCTTCCATCTGTCCTCCTCGGTCTGTTTCTTCTTGCCGATTTCTTTTTCTTGAGCAACAATCCTCAAGCTCTTGTTTGAGACCTTGAGGCTGGAAACTTTGTTGTTCACTTTCTTCAAGGTTTTGCCAAAGAAGGAAGTGGTTGGAACTGAAGTTCCAGCAACAGAGTTGTTCAAACTCAACTGCAACAAAACAATGATGTTTCTTTGAAACAGCCACACAATCTTAGTAAAATCTTGAATAAACCACACAATCCATAGTCTATTTTCTACCAAATTCTGCTTCAAGTGTCAACCGTTTTGGCAACTTGTGAATTTAGAGGCGTAGCTAGAATTTTTAGTTTCAGGGTTCTGAATTACAATCTGTTTGCTTAGTAAGTTTTGAATAAATTATTTGTACGTTTGAAAAAAAAATTAATGAGTTCTGCAGAACTAGTAACTTACATTGTGGCTCCGCCCCTGCCTATGATCAACCTTAACCACGAACATTCTTAAATCATCCAGTCTAAGTTTCTTGCTATATTTTTACACAAAATTCAAGAACCCCATCAAATAATTTGTGGGTCTTTTAAAGAGAGCGAGAAATTTGTGCCTCAACCTGAATATATTATTATTATTATTATTATTTATTTTTTGTTCATTTTATTTTCAACCGTAATTATTATAATTTGTGGTATACACAAACACTTCAAATTTCAAGTCATTCAATAACAAAATTAATTATGTATCAAAGTGAACAACTACAACTGCCACCCCTAGTTCTCTTTTTATACACACCATAAGATAAATTTAAGATGTAGGTTTATGATTCTGCATGGAATTAGTTTTGTCTTCAAAGAAAAGAACAATAGTAACATGGATTATAAACCATAGTAAAATGTTGAATAGAACCCACAATCCGCAGTCCTTTCCTACCAAATTCTAGTTCAGATGTCAACCTTTTTGTACCCTATTAGCAATATTAAACACAAACATTCTAAAATCATCCAGTCAAGTTTCTTGCTATTTTTACACAAAATTGAAGAACCCCATCAAAAAAAATACTGAAAATATTTCACTTTCAAGTCAATTTAAGCCAAAAGATTAGTATTCTGCATGGAACTAGTTTGTCCTTTATAGAAAAGAACGATCGTTATCATGTATTACATTAAAGTAAAATACACTAAAAATTAGTGTTATTATACTCATTCCATTCACTTTTACTTGTTCACCATAGCTGCCAACATTATTTAGTTATTCCGAAAATAAATTCTCAAGTCCTAAGACAAAACATGAGTTAATATGGCTATTGTGGAAAAAAAAAGTAAAATACTCATGCTAGTTATTATTTTTCAAGGGGCATGCAAAGTCCTTGAACAAATAAAAGTGAATGAACCGAGTAATATAATAAACAAAATTGGTAAGTGCTTAACACAGTACAGGTACCTTGTTGACAGCTCCAATGGTTGAGACAGAGGTAGCCATGGTCTTTGACCAACTCTAAGGACTCACCAAAAAAAAAGATCTGAAAACTCTGTTTGTAATTTGTTTAGAAAAAAATTCAATAGTTGGTTTGGTGAAGATAGTAAGGGAAGTGATAAGTTTTATAGCACAAAGTTGATGTTTACTTGTATGATGTGTATGGCTAAAGTGAGTGTATGAAAATTTGTGTGGATTTGGCTTACGAGTTCCTAACGGCCACACAATTGAGGATTGGCTATATTAGGTGGACATTTCAAGGGGACTTTAGTTTTTGAAATGATCTCTATTTTTTTCAATCTCTATCTGTTATAGGCAGTTTATTATTAATGTCCTGTCTTTTTTAAAATTTCACTCATAGTGAAAACTTTATTGATTGAGCTGCTACCTCTACATAAGGGCTGCTCAGATATGTGTTGGATTAGATTGAGTTATTTTAGCTCAGAATTCATATTTGTATTAACCTTTTTGTTACAAAATATATAGAAATTAATAATTTTGAATGATTAAAATTCTGAATTGACTTCGCCTCTAGACTTGGATAGAATGACAACAAAATTGAGCCATTTTTAGAACCACTTGGCTTTGAGGTCATGATTTAAGTTGCTTTTTACTCCATAGATATTTTTTTTAGTTTCTTTTAAAGAATAATTCCAATAGAGTAAATTTGAGGCAATTATTGTACCATTATTCGCATTCTATGATTCCACCACACACTTGAAAATGTTGGGTTTCTGGTTGCCACGCTTGCATAAAAAGGAGCTTCATTTGCACCTAAAAGGTACTAGGATACAAGTGTTAGGATATATTATTGATCCTATGGTTTATATTATAATATTATATTTTCATCTCACCTAAAGATAATTTATTATATTAATAAAATTTTTATTTAAATAAATTATTGTGTTAACATATGTGTCCTTTATTTATTTAGTTGACAATTTTATCTATGGGGTATTTTAATTCATGCACAAAAGATTAAAATTATCGATTTTTAAAAGTAATAAATTAATGTTCACAATCAAAGGTGAGGTAGGACAAACATCTTGATGATTGTAACACAAGATTTAGTATAATTTGATCTTAATTATGGGAGTGGTAATATTCTAACTTCTTGTGCTGGTGCATTTCGTATGTATTGAACGGACCAATTAGAGATGTTTGTTTATGTTCTGAATATCATAAGCAATTTCTCTAATCCATTACATGTACTTATACTCTTAATCTTGATATAATTACTATGATCTATGTGGTTTAATTTATTATTTTAATATATTAAAATGTGAAACTCTTTTATGAGTTGATATATTCTTAATAAATTGAATGATGACAAACTACTTAGTGAAATATTAATTGGTTGACAGAACCATGTCTTACACTTGAGATAGAAGACACCCCTTTATGGTTGCTTGTAGGTTTCACGGGAAAACCCTTCAAGTGAATTTTATATCCGTCATGTGAAATAAGTTGAACATTATAAATAAAGGATTAAATTAATCAATGAGTTAAATTTTTTAGAAAGTTTAATTTAATTGATTGGTGTCGGTAATTCTAACATGGAGAGTTAATTAAGATGTAATGGTAGATTGTGCAATTACAAATTTTTAGTGGAATAATTTATAATTTACTATGATATGATAATTCATTCACTACTGAATTAATATCATAATTGAAAGCCTCAAATAATAAATCAGTGGTTCGTACCATGCTAGATTAATTAATCATTTTGGAAAAAAAAATTGTAGAAGAAGTAATTTTATATTAATTAACTAATGGTCTTCTATTAATAAAGAAAGAGTGAATTAAAAATCAGGAGCCAAAAACGTTTTTGACATTAAACCTGTAATATGGGCAAACATATTTTTTGGCATTAAAGTAGCAATAAAGGAAAAAACGTTTTGCCCCTTTCTCTTCCCTTCTTTAGATAAATAAGGGATGATTTTTTTTATTACTGCTCATCGTCTTTTTTGAAAAATAATTATTTTCCACTCAAGTATTGGTTGGAAAAGGTTAATACGATTTTGGCAGAAGATCGGAGTCCTAGAGAACATTGCTTTGGACAAATTCAGTAATAGCTTCAATAGGTTAGTAATTTCGTTGAAACTTGTTTTCTTTTATCATGTTATCTAAATGTTTTGTAAGTTAAATTGATCTTGTAGAATTGTTTCCGTTGTGCATGTTCTATAAATTGGGATCAGTAATTTCTTACATATGCTAGCCAATGTAAAAGAAATTACATAATTGTGTACATGTTTTGGATAATTGTTGTATAAATCATGTTGTTGATCACTATTTATCATGTTTTTAATGATATTAATGATTTCCATAATCTAAGTTTTATCATCTAGAAAATAGAAAATGAATTTTACATGTTTATCGTAGTTTTGTGAAAACCATTTTTCTGAATTAAAGATAAAACTGTGATGAGTTTCAACTAAGTCCAATCATAGTCGTTACTCACATACTCTAACGAGAAGTCTGGTGACAGGGCCTAATTGTCTGGACAATTCGTTTCATCATTGTAAGTTGTTTTCCAAAAAATACCTAAAATATTTTTTGAATTGAGGAAAAAACTGTAAAGTTTTTGAAATTGGACCAATCACGTTTGTTACTTATATAGCTTGATAAGTAGTGTAATTATAAGGCCCAGATAGTGGAGGCAGTCCTGCTGACCCTCGCTAACGCCTAGCCAATAATTGTTGATTTAATCGGTTTTAGAGTTTTTTAGTTTTTGACAAACTCCAAATGACCTGAAATTTGGTAGGTTCATAAAAAATGATCCACTGAACAATACTCACCTCTATGCCATGATGTAGGCTCTTTTTAGGTCATTCGGAGTCATTTTGATGGATTTTGGGGCATTTTTGTGTTTTCTAAATAATTAAAAAAATACGAAAAATATTTTTTGCAAACTAGTGATTATAGGTTTCATTTCTTATGATTTGCAGTAGTTTACTACAATACAAAAATATGAGTTTACATGTTGACATAGGTCATCTTTCCCACCAGATAAACTTGTCTAGTCTAATACTGTTTTTTAGTCTCTTATTTTTTATGACTTGTATTAACTTTTCAACTAAGTAACATGTTAATTAAATAGTATAGAGACTTATGAAATGTAATATTATCTATCTTAAATAAATAGTTAACTATCTAACTGAGTTGGTTCTGTTTTGTTTAAGAGATAATATATCTTACATTGTATGTATATTTGCTTAAATGATTAAGTTTCACAACGATTCTAACTGTTTATGTGCATGGTTATATATGTGATGTGCTGCTTAAGAATTTTATTATTCTGTAGCATGTCTAATGATATGTAATTTCATTATATAACAGATTAACTATGTCCTTTATTCAATTCCCTAACTTTTATCCTGAATCAGAATAAACTAGAAGGTCCTAGTTATGTGGACTGAAACGTAATTTGGATATTATTCCTACTGTTGAGGATTTTAAATTTGTGTTGATTGAGGAATGTCCTGTTAAATCGGCTGAACCCACTGATGATGAGACTAAAGCCTACGATAAGTAGGTTAAGGCTGACGAGATGGTAAGATGTTATATTCTTGCCTCCATGGCAAATGTGTTGCAGCATCAACATCAATCCATGCCTACTACTTACGATATGCTCGAATCTATAAAAGAGATGTTTGATGGAAAAAATCGTGCTGCAATGCGAACGATCATGAAAGTCTTTTTGACCACAAAAATAATTGAAGGAACTTCTGTGAGGAAGAATGTTCTTAAAATGATGAGTTTGTTGAACGAGATGGAAATTTTTAGTGTGGTTATTAATAAGGAATCTCAATTAGAGATGGTCCTATAGACTCTGTTGGACAATTTTTAATAGTTTCACTTAAATTATAACATGAATAAGATGGACTTGTCCCTTTGCGAAACTGTTAAATGAACTGCAAGCAACAAAATTTATCATTAAGCAACACGCTCCTCCTGCAACGTTAATGGTTGAAAAACCTTCGTCTTCTACTTTTAAGCCGAAAGGCGAAAAAAAAGCTTCGTAAGGTTCCTGGTGCTAATGGTGGTATGCCAAAGACTAAGAAAAAGTGTTATCATTGCAACAACCTGGTCATCATAAGAAATAGTGTCCTAGCTACATAGCAAAGATGCAGAAAAAAGTATTTCTTTTTCATATGTCATTGAAATATTTTTAACGGTTGTTTCTACTCAGTTTTAGGCTATAGATTCGGAAGCCACTAATCATATCTGCACTTCTTTGCAACGGTTTCAGAAAATACGACGCATAAGTGAAAATAAACTGAACGTGTTTCAAGCAAATGGAGAATCAGCACCAGCCTTATCTATAAGAAATATTTTTATTTTATTTAGTAGTTCTAGAATTTTAAGTTTGAATAATGTTCTGTACATACCTTCTATAAGAAGGAATTTAATTTCAGTATCAAAAATAATGAATGTCGGTTATAATATTTATTTTGCAAATAATTGTACAACTATTAAATTTAATAAGCATTTTATTATTTCCGCTCCTAGAATACATGATTTGTTTGTATTTGATGTTTTTCATAATATGCTACAAATAATGAAACTTAATAATGTTTATCAATCACAAAAAAAGAAAACGTATTTCAAAATGAGTGAAACATACCTACGACACTTATGTCTAGGTCATATTAACATAAATAAGATCTCACGATTGGTTTCTGATGGACTTTTAAGTACATCGAAAGTGGAGCGCTTCCAACTTGTGAATCCTATTTAGAAGGTAAAGTGACAAAGAGACATTTTTCTTTCAAAGGAAATAGAGTCGGTAATAAGTTAGAATTGATTCATACTGATTTGTGTGGTCCTATGAATAGACAAGCAAGATGTGGTTTTCAGTATTTTGTGACTTTCACAGATGATTACTCAAAATATGAATACATTTATTTGTTTTTCCATAAATCTGAATGCTTTGAAAATTCAAAGAATTTAAGATGAAAACGAAAAAGCGACATAACAAATGTATTCATACATTACGATCTGATCGTGGTGGTGAATATCTTTCTGCGAAATTCATTAAATTACTTATCAAAATCAGATATTACATCTTAATATTCTACTTCAGAAATACCACAATAAAATGATGTGACAGAGCGATGAAATAGAACTCTTATAAAAATGGTTAGATCAATTTTAAGTTCTTCATATTTGCCCATTTATTTTTGGGGTTATGCATTAGAAATAAAAAATTATATTCTGAACTTGATTCCTTCAAATTCTGTACCTTTAACCCCATTTAAATTGTGGAGTGGGCGCAAGTCTAGTCTACGACATATGCTAGTTTGGGGTTGTCCAGCACATATGCTAAAAGAAAAAAATGATAAATTGAAATCCAAGATAGAAGTATAAATTTTTATTGGATATCCAAAAGGGACGAAAGAAGGTTTATTTTACTATCCTAAGGAACAAAAGACGATTGTTTAGATAAATGCCAGATTTTTTTAAGAGCATTATTTAATGAACCACTTTTCCAGAAGTAAAATTATTTTATAGGAATTAAGCAATAAAATAACAAATAATGAAACACAAAAACAAATTTCAAAAATCATTATTGACATACCACTACATCAACGTAGTGGGAGAAATATCAATCGGTAAGAGGTTGCACAAGAGCAAACAATTGACATCACGCTACATCAAAGTAATTGGAGCATCATCGAGCAAACTAAAATTATGTAGAAAAATATTCAGGGTAATATCGAACAACCTTTCATTGTGCAGGAAGACATTTAGGGTGTTCAAAATTTAGTTTCAGTTGTAGCAAATCATATAGTAACTAGTCGTCGTAGTGTGAGAATTATTAAAAAAAAATTACAGTTTGCGCTCTTGGGAGAATCGTATGATAGAATCTCTGAGTATCCTAATACAGAACTCATTAATTACGTCAAAGCACTACATGATAAAGATGCTAAAATGTGGGTTGCTATTATGAAATATGAAATGGAGTCTATGTATTCCAATTAAGTCTGGAAACTTGTAGAACCACCTATAGTAGTCAAACTCATTAGCTGTAGATGGATCTATAAGAAAAAAAAGAGGTGTGGATAGAAAAGTGTAAAATTTGTAAGGTTAGGCTTGTTATGAAAGGGTTTACTCAAAAAGAAGGAATTGACTATGAGGAAACTTTTTCACCGATAGCTATGCTTAAATCCATTAGGATTTTCTTATCCATTGCTGCTCATTATAACTGTGAGATTTGGCAAATAAATGTCAAGACGGCTTTCCTAAATGGAAGTCTTGATGAGTACATTTATATGGCACAACCAGAAAATTTCATGAAAAGTGGTAATGAACATAAGTTTTGTAAACTTAAGAAATCTATTTATGATTTGAAACAAACATCTAGGGCATGGAATACTTATTTTGGTAATTCAATTAAGATTTTTGGTTTTGATCACTGTGAAAATAAGTCATACATCTATAAAAAAAGGAGACGGAGTAACATTTTTTATTCTATACGTAGATGATATTTTGCTCATAGGAAATAATGTGAACATGTTGAATTATGTTAAGTAGTAGTTGTCTTGCATTTTTATATGAAAGACTTGTGAGAAGTGACTCATATCCTTGACATCAAGCTCATGCGAGATCGCAAACAAAGGATACTAGGCTTATCTCAAACACTTTATATTGATACTATTCTTGCAAGATTTAGTATGCAAAATTTCAAAAAGGATTCCTTTCTTTTAGGCATGAAATTACTCTATCAAAGGATCAGTCATCCAAAATGATCGATAAGATAAAATGAATAAAGACGGTCCCTTATGTTTCTGCTGTAGGGAGTCTTATGTATGCTATGTTATGCACTAGACTTGACATTTGTTTTGCGATAGGCATGGTTAGCAGATTTCAATCTAATCCTAGGCAAGAACATTGGACTGTGGTTAAACATATAATCAAGTATCTGAAAAAGACTAGGTATTACATGTTTGTTTTCCACTTTGGGAATCTTGTACCCATTGAGTATACAGATACAGATTTTCAGTTAGATAAAGATTTTAGAAAGTCTACCCCAGGATATGTATTTACTTTAGGAGGTTAAGTCATTGTTTGGGGGAGAATTAAGCAATCATGTGTTTTTGATTCCACCATGGAAGTCGAATATGCAACTATCTCTAAGGTGGCTAAGGAGACTGCTTAGCTCGATAACTTTTTGAAAGAGTTTGGAGTGGTTCCTTCGGTACATAGACCACTACTTCTTTATTGTGAAAATAGTGGTGCAGTAGAAAACTCAAAAGAATCATGAAGCTGTAAAAGAAGTAAACGTATTGGGAGAAAATATCACTTGATTCGGGATATAACTCAAAGTGATAATGCGAGAGTTTTGAAGATTGAGTCAAAGAATAATTTGATGGATCCATTTACGAAGGGCTTAACTCAGAAGGTTTTTGATAAGCACGTGAAAGAAATAGGTGTTAAAATTGTGCATGCATGGTTATGAGTCTAGGTGGGAGATTGTTAGGATATACTACTAACCATGTGGTTTATGTTATACTATTATATTTTCATCCCATGTAAAGATAATTTATTATATTAATAAAATCTTTGTTTAAATAGATTTGTGTTAACATGTGTGTCCTTTACTTATATTAGTAGACAATTTTGTGTATGAGTATTTTAACTCATGCACGAAAGATTAAAATTGCTGATTCTCATAAGTAATAAATTAATTTTCACAATTGAAGATGAGGTAAGACAATCATCTTGATGATTGTAGCACAAGATCTAATATAATTTGATCTTAATTATAGGAATGGTAATATTTCAACTTCTTGTGGTAGTACATTTGTATGTATTGAATGGACCAATTAGAGATGTTTGTTTATGTTTTGAATATTATAAACAACTTCTCTAGTCCGTTTCATGTACTTATATTTTTAATCTTGATATAATTATTATGATCTATGTGGTTTGATTTATTATTTTAATCTATTTAAAGGTGAGACTCTTTTATGAGTCAATATATTCCTAATAGGTTGGATGATGACAAGCTACTTAGTTAAATATTAATTAGTTGATATAATCATGTCTTAGACTTAAGATAGAAGACACCCTTTTATGGTTGCTTATAAGTTTTCACCTGAAAACTCTACAGGTGGATTTTTATATCTGTCGTGTGAAATAAGTTGAACATTATAAATAAAGAATTAAATTAATTAATGAGTCAAATTTTTATAGAGTTAAATTTAATTGATTGGTGTCGGTAATTCTATCATGGAGAGTTAAATAAGATGTAATGATAGATTTTGAAATTAAATCGAGTAGTGCAATTACTGATTTTTAGTGGATTAATTTATAATTTATTATGATATAATAATTCATGCACTACTGAATTTATACCATAATTGAAATCCTCAAATAATAAATCTATGGTCCCTACCATGCCAAATTAATTAATCATTTTTGAAAAAGGAAAAAAAATTATAGAAGAAGTAAATTATTTTAATTAATTAAGGATATTCTATTAAATGAGAAAGAGTGAATTAAAAATTAGGTATTATGACTGCGTTAAGTCCAAAATCTTTTTTGACATTAAACCTATAATAAGGGCAAAAATGTATTTGGCATCAAAGCAACAATAAGGGCAAAAATGTTTTGCCCCTTTCTCTTCCATTCTTCAGATAAATAAGGGATGGTTTTTTGATTACTGCTTATCCGTTTTTCTGAAAAATAATCACTTGTCACTCAAGTTTTGGTTGAAAAAGGTTAATTCAAGTTTGGTTGAAGATTGCAGTCCTGAAGAACATTGCTTTGGACGAATTTTGTAATAGCTTCAAAAGGTTAGTAATTTCGTTGAAACTCCTTTTTGATTAGGTTATCTAGATGTTATGTAATTTAAATTGATCTTGTAGAATTGCTTCAGTTGTGCATGTTATAACAATAACATATATATATATATATATATATGTATATATA